>NW_010111797.1:0-27344 GCF_000699245.1 Pterocles gutturalis
GGGCCGCGCCGTCACCTGCAGCCGCCGGTGTGGCCGGTGCCGAGAGCGTTCAGGGGCACCCGTGCCGAAACCGCGGCAATAACGCACGCTGGAGTTTGTGCTGAGTAAGGCGCGCACTTCTTTCTGTTCCTAAGCGCCTGCCTTGCCTCGGGAGCGTGGGGAGCAAGCGATGGCTTGCGGTGGATGGCCCGTGTGCCACGGAGGTGCTGCTGGCATACAGGGGCTTCATTGCTGCCTTAAAGATCAAAATCTAGATGATGCTTTGCTAAACTGAGCAATATATGGTTTGCTGATGTGTGCGGGTTTCTCGTAAGTAAACATGATTATTTATAGAACTGAAAACATAGGCGGTGTGTTGGGATAATATTTTGGTTTTGTGTAACAAAGTGTATTCTACAGAATACAGATTTGTACAGCTAACTGCCGGAATAATAGGGATCTATTCGTACAGCTCTGCAGCAGAGAGTGTATTAATGAGTACCTGAGGTCGTGGTCAAGCGCAGCTTTGAGACCTGCAATGTCTTGTGTTCTTAATAGTCATCGAGGATACGGGCCTCCTGTAGTCTTAAAATACTTCTTTTTAACTTTTAAGCAATTAAAATGTGAGGCACAATGTAATTATTAACACTTATATGCGGAAAGAGTATCAGTTGCAGAAGAGCTATGAGGCTGTGTGCGTTGCAAAACAAGGAGGAGGGGCCACTCTTCGGGAAATGCTGTCAGTTCGACCCCGAAGGATTGGTGAGCTGACAGAAGAGGAAAGCTTTAAGAGAATAGTTTTTATGTTGTAGTATCAGGGGAAAGAAATTTGGTATTGGAGGAGTAGAAGGTGGTTCACAGGTGTAACAGGTAATATAGGAAAAGGACAAAATGGAACTAGTATTATAAGAAGAAATTTGTTTAGGGGAAGGTAAGTTTCCAGAAGATGAATGATTTTGCTTGAGTTATAGTTTATGTACATTTTCTTGAGCAGAATAGCTCATACATCAGGAGGAAAGCTGGGGGTACAGTGATGTAGATAGCTAGCCATCAGTGAAAGCAGTACAGGGAAGTTGTGTGTGACTTGAAGGTATTGCCTTATGTAGGATTCTGCTGTCCTCAAGAGGGTGTGAAGGCTGTCCTAGACTTCAGTACTGAACACTTGCTTTCTATGCTTATGGAATTTGTAATATCATTCTGTGTGGTGGGGTTTTAAAAGAAATTATTAGTTACAAGCTTTTCCTTTTTAACCCTTAATTTAATGAAAGTGTATAAATGGGACAGCACTGCTCTTGTTGTTTTAGTTTTTGGATGTTTTGTTCCTTAGCATTCTTTGTTTGCTTCCTTAAATATGATTGCTTTCTTCTGCTGTCCTCCATCCAGAATGTTAACTGGCATTTTGCTTTGATCAAATATTACGTTAGTGAGAATTAAGGTGGTATCTGATTTTATAAATAGGTGAAAATCAAAATCCCTCTTGGGAGTGCTCTACCACTGCTTATCGCTAGGGTTGCAGGAAGAGTTTTCTATAGTTCTGCCTGTTTATGTAAAACCTCAGCAGAATTTACATGACTTGTAGACAGGCAACTGAATTGGTGAAACTGCCATCGCATGACTTTTTATAGGTTTGAGGGTTTTCCTGTTAGTTGGTTGTATATTGCCCCTGGTTAGAATTGATTTTTCCTAATTAGTGTGTCTCCAAATTAGCCTTTTTTTCTCCAGTTTATAGTCAAGAACCATGTTGGTATTGTTTGGAGTGGCAAACTAATTGGCAGCTAATCTGTACATCACTGACCTTAGCTAGCTCCATACCAAGGCTGAGGATAGCCATCCACGTTCTTCTTGCTTCTCTTGAACTAAGATGAACACTAGACTGGGTCAGGTAATTATAATTAGGGGACAAGGAAGCAGACCAAGAGATGTGAATAGGTGAAAGTGGAGTGAGAGTACTGTAGAAAAGAAGCTACGTGGCAGGGAAAAGAAATGGAGTAAGGAGGAGGTGAGGAGAGGAAATAAAATCACAACAGAGAATAAGAAGCTAAACAATTAAGCTTTGGGCTCTCTTCCCTGTACCAACCACCAGCTTTCCTTCTCAGAACTCTGTCTTGACAAGGTTGAGAGTTTTGGTCATCCTTTAGGTAGGTACGGACTCAAATAGCTTCAGATAGTACATGCGAGTACCCAAAATTGCGAAACGATAGTTACAATACTAGTTTTCTTGTTTTCACAAGCACTTCCCTTTGCCAGGCCAATTACATGCTTCTGTTATTCCGGAATGGGAGTGCTAACCTTGAGATCCAATACTCTGTATCTGCTGTGTTTGTCCAGCAATGACAGTAGCATTCACATACTTGTTTGTGACAAGTGGCACATGATCAATTTGCTTAGAACTAAAATCTTTATTTACTGCTTCAGAGGGTATGTCAGCCATAATCACAGAAAACGCAGATTAACATTAGGATATACTAAGCAGAACTCATATTTTCAGCTATTTCAGCTCCTCAAAATGCAAGCTTCTTACTCCCACACTAGTGTGTTGCTTTAAATATACTAATAGTTGTGTGACCTTCTGTTTGTATGTCCCAGCTGCCCTCATTCAACGCAGTTTGAGATAGCCCTCCTGACTGTAGAGAGAGACTATAGGTGGTTTGTTAATTTGCTTCAAGGATCGCAATAACAAGAAGAGTTAAGATGTACTGTAACTTGGGTAAGCATCCCATATACTCAAAAATATTTCTTCCTGTTCAGTTATGAAGATCTTGTTTATTAATGGAAAAAGATTCTTCTCTGCTCCTAGTCATTATTCAATTTTTATTATGCCTTTTGGAGATGTTTTTGATATTGAAGACCTTTAGGGATACAGGTGTAAAGGCTAGTTTGAAATAATGGATTCTTTTAGAGTGCTGCATCTGTATGTTCTCATCTGTGAGATACTGGTTTGGCAATGCGTGGGTTTTTGGAAATTGTGAAATAGTAGCACCCATGGGAACTGTTCAGATTCCTTTTTGATAACTACCAGGTTTTGAAACTAGACTTGGGGTGAAACTGCTACCTGTCTTTTATCCAGTACTTTAAGGAGTCTGGATACGCAGCTTTGAGATGGCAGATCGCAGAAGCTGTACTTTCAAACATTACAATTAAGGAATTGCTTTTCTTTTGAAGTTATTTTGCAGACTGCCTGTATAAGCCTAACTTGCAGTTTAGCCTTTAGGAGATAGAGCTAAGGAGTTCTCATTACAGAAATGTTCTTCTGGGTAAAAAGAAAACAAAAGCAGTATGACAGCAACTTGTAAAAGTAACTTGTGCAAAACAGTGTGGCAACCTCTTAGGCGTCTGTGATGGAGATGAAAGCAGGAGCATTGAAACAAACATTTGAAAATGTCTGCGCAAACAGGGGTTGTCTCTTTGGATGTAGAGTAGCGTAGGACACTCTCTTTCAGCTTGTTTAAATCTGAAGACCACTCAGTTTTTCCTCAGAGCTGTGGCTCATTCTGTAGCTATGCTTAGCAATGAGAAGCTTGCTTTCTAAGTCCTAAGGATCTTTGTTAGGTGTAGTTCATGCACCACTTTCTGATAGCTTCTGGTGTTGCATTAAACTGTAATTTTGTGTGGGTGTAACCCTTCTCCATGTGCTCTGTGGCAATCATCAGATGCTAAAAGCCTCATCAGGGTGCCATGTAGTTCTGCTCTGTGTTTCTTAGGTAGGATGTGATGCCATATAGCCAAAGAACTGTGTGAGCTGTAACACACTGCACACAAATTGCATATCTGAAATGTCTAGGGAAGAGAGGAAAAAAATGTTTTGGAATATAAAATAAGCCTAAGGGAAAACCTAATGTAATACAAATATTGATAATATCGTCTTGAGAAATTACTGCATATGGAATATCTTGTCCTTATAGCTTTTTACGTAGGAGAATTATCCCAGTAGTGTATTTGACAATGTCTTGAAAAGTTTTTTCTATCGCAGTCCTCCCCGAATCGAAGGTTTGGGGAGCTGTGTTCCCTGCGTGCTTAGTTCTGCTAAAACTTCCTTTGATTTGTTGGAGTCCGCAGTGGCAGCGCCTGGACTGAGGTCTGGCGTTGGCCCTTTGCATGTGATTTGCTTTTTCTTGTTACTGAGCTAAACTTTCTTACGGCCAGAATTTGCACAGATTGATCAGATGAACTCGCTTGGCCTCCCGAGGTGAGTTGCTGGTGAGCTTCTGATGAATGAAAGCCATTGGAAATTTGCATGGTCCCTTCCTATATGCATAATATTTTCAGAGGTGTTAGCTTCTGGGCAGGACTATATTGGGTTATTTTTTTTTAAGCCCTTCTGAAGAGTGGGAGAACAGAGTGGAAAATATTTAAAACTGGTGTTTTCCAGTTTGTAATCTAATGCATAGAAGCTGTGTCAGTTGTACTAGACAAACTTCAATATGAAAATTTGTTTACCAGTCTTCTAGTTACAAAGATTGCTCAACAGTCCCTAACACTGTAGTTGGGTGAGAAAAATTTTGTTTCCCACTCCTGAATGTGGGAAACGAAAAGTAACTAGAGTTAGGAAGAGAGATAAGGGCAAAAGACCAGGAAATTGCAGTAGAGGGGTACGGGAAATGGGTGGGAGTTGAGGAAATGTGTTTTTCCTAAAATGTAAAATTAATGTAAAAATCTAGCACCTAAGCATTGAAACCTATTGAGAAAACTGGTCCCTCAGAATAATATTGTTGTGGACAACAACTGCTTTCACTACTATTGCTTATGTTGTTTTATTCTGTTGATTTATGTGAAGAATGACTGTAGTTCTACGTGATTTTTCTCTCTCCCTTAGGTTTTTACTATGTTTTTCTTTCCCGTTTCCTCTCTATATGTTTCCTGTAGCTTAAGTGCTCTCAGTGAAGCCCTGACAGTCATGAATTGTCCTGTTCTCTCGCTGTCCTTAACTCAGCTCTGCTCAGGAGTAGTTATGACTGTGTTGGAACTTCATTAGCCCACTTTAAAGGTGTGATCGAGGTCCCCCAAGACACGCCAGCCCTAAAGTTATGCTCTGAAGTAACCCATTAACTTTGTTTAGCATTTAATTAAGCAGTTAACTTTTGAGATTTAGCTTGAATATTAGGAACAGGAACAAAGATGATGACAACCTTTAGCCTATTGAGTATTAGTGAAACTTAGAGAAGTTTTGGGAAGAGGCTAAGCAATTTTGTGAGTTACAATTGGTTGTCACTTGTTTAAAAGCTGTTTTCAAAAATTCACATGTGTATGCATGCATGACTGATTTATTTTCTTGTTTAATTAATATCATTTTAAGCTTTTTTAATAAGCAGAACTAATTAAGCCTTCTTTCTTAACCAGTATATAAATAACAAGGCCGTACTAACTTGGGTCTCTTTTCCAAATTTAATGAACCTTCTTGTAAATCCATATATTTGACACATTTGCCTTTTGTCAAATATGATTAAAATTGGCAGTGAGGTTTAGTCCAATCACAGCTCACGTTCTCTGGAAGGTTATTAAAATAGCTTGGTGTTCAGATTGGGAAGGAAACCCTGTCCATCACAATGTGAGTGGTGTGGTGTGTATTTTTGAGTTTAGGATTGTATTGTTCTTCCATCTCATGGCTTTCTACCTTCTCCTTCCTCTCCATAACCAGGAACACAGTTGGAGCCTGCTATATCTTAAGCATGAGTTAGGTGTCACGTCATGTCTTTCTATCTGTCAAGGAGAATGGTGATCAGCGTTGAGGAACTTGATTAAAAAATACCTAATAAAATAAATACCAGACTTTCTAGACTTTCAGTGGTAAGCTGTTGAAGAGAGGTAGGAGGAGAAGATAAACAGAAGACTTCAAAACCAACAACCTCCTCCCCCTAAACCCTAGAAAAATACAATTCATATTTATACAGAGAAAAATTTTCAAGATAACATACTCCTCTGGTGTTCCCTCGGATTGCCAGAATCGTGCCTTTCTGTGTGTTTGTGCTTTGGCTGTTACTGCAGGGAGATCTGGAAATGGCAGTGGCCAACCAAAGCATTTACCCGGGTGCTGGATGGAGGACATGAATCTGTAAGAAGCTCTTGGCTCTGGTTGCTGCCCAGGTGTCTGGTTTTGGCAGGTGACAATGACAGGAGTAGGTCAGGGAAGAGGGGAATCACCGAATTCTGTGTGTCCGGTCTCCTCTGTATGGAGGACCAAACCCTTGAAACGTGCACGTGGGCTGAGAGGCTGGGAGGTCATTTCATCTCACCTGCGTGAGTCTTGGCTTCCCTGTCCCAGCAGTGCTGCCACCAGCCTCTCTGCAGCCTCTTGTCTGTATGCAGGAACCGATTGAGTTAAGGCTCAGTTAAGAGTGACGATGAAGGCAGGGAGTCAAGACCTTTCTGAAAAAGGTGAAGTTTTCTTAACCAAGTGTGGCTACAGTTCTCAGTCTGTTCATCCGGAAGGCTTGCAGCTGGGCTAGTGCAGCAAGCGGTGTAAAGTCAAGGGGAATGCTGCTGAAATGTTTTGGTGGGAGTAGGGAGCACTATGTGGAGAGCTGCAGGTGAGAGAAAGTACTGTGTGCGTGTGGTTTCTCTAGAAAGCAGGATGCCTTTGTTAGATCTCTTCTTGTCGCTGTTATTTAGTAGAGGTCCTGGGAGGATTCTTGGTCCCAATATTCTAATGCTTTTATAAGTGGGTGAGGCAAATGTGATCGGAACAAAATACCTTATTGATACTTTCTACATTGTAGTGTTTGATGTTTTAAAGAGAATGTACTTTTACTTTCACAGATTAAACTGCCACCAATGATGGAAATCATAACGGCTGAACAGCTGATGGAATACCTAGGTTAGTAATTACAGTAAATGGTTTTCAATTATATATTGTACTTATTAGTGAGTAGTAATATAGGAGGACTGTATTATTAACTTACTATTTTATTCAGCTTTACTTGAATGCGTGCTTCAAGAAAACTACTTAGGGTATGCAGTTACTTGTGCTTTTCCGTAATTGCTTTGAGAAGTTTTCTGTACTGCTTTCCTAAGTGGTTAGTCTGGTGATGCAGTTGGTATGGCTTAGTACGCCAACACGTTGGTGGATTTAAATGTATTAGTGTCTGCTGTGTTTTTTGTTACGGTTGACAGAATGTAGTAAGTCAACTGTGGCTTTAATTGTCTGCGGTACCTCTGATCCTTGGTAGTACGACCCAATTGCAATAACAGGAAAAAATAATCTAGTCGTCACAGTGTTTGGGGTCTCATTTGCAGGCACTACTGCTTTATCAGATTCAGTGTTTGACAAAACTGCAGCTGTTTCCATCTGACAAGTCTAACTTTAATAGCCCAAAGTGATCCAGGTGTTAAAAGTGCAGTTGTAGTACTCAAGCTATATGTAGCAGAGTTCTTTCCCTTTGTAGCCTAACAAATGTAAAATGTTTGAGTTTAGTAGACTAGCTGTGATTTTTCTTAAGCAGGAGGAAAAACACTTACTATAATTTTTTTTTGCTTGTAAAGAATGTGGCTTGTTCTTTTCAAAAGCATATTGTTGAATCTTTCAGTGAAAGAAAAAAGTTAATTACATAATTTCAAAAAAATAAGTCTTAAGAAATCTTGCTGCCTGTGTCTAAACGTTTCTTCTAATTGTACGATAGAATAATACCATCCGAAGCGACTGCATAATCACAGTTGGCTAAATGCGTGTATTCTTTCTTAGAAGGCATGTATTAGCTTCTGGAGTTGTCTTAGTAAATTGAGTAACAAAATTACCTACTCAAATTATTTAGGTTCCTATTCAGTTGACAGGATTAGCAGTTGCCAAATGATTCTTCTACAGCTAAAAAAAAAAACAAACCCTTCAACCACTTTGAACAATCTTAATGTAAAAGTTTATAAGTTAGGAAGCTCATAATGGTATTTTTCTTTGAGTGGAAACATATTTTTTAGGAATGAAGCAAGGGAATAAATATGAAATAGTCACTAAAAATATTATAAATCTTGAACCCCAGTGTGTTGATTAACTGATTAATTACCTTTGTGTTCGAGACACAGATGAAATATAAGCTTTTCAGAATTACTGGTGTATGGAAACATATGCCAAAATGTCCATCATATCAGTCAGGATAAGTGGCTGAATTTTTTAAATTTTGTTATGTAGTTACATATCTTATTGTGAACAGTTTGACCTTTTTGTATTTTTAAGTTGATACATCAACAGATTATGAAATGCTGCTTTGGTAACAACATGATCACTTTGAATTTTATTTCTTGATATGATCTTACTGTGGTTTTTTTATACTCTTATTTTACTCCATAAGTGTAATTCAGGTTATAAAACAGTGCGATCCCATTAATTTGATAGAAAACTTCAATGGTGTTGTTTGTGATCCGTCAGCTTCAGTGAGAAGTATTCATAGAAGTGTTGGAGCTTTGAGTGTGGAAATAATTTTATTTTTGCCTTTTTTAGGAGACTATATTCTTGATGCAAAACCTAAAGAGATATCTGAGATTCAACGTCTAAATTATGAGCAGGTAAGGAGCTGCTCCCAAAATACGGTTGCTTGTGTCTGAATGAACTAAAACTTTTTTCTCACCTAAGTTTTATCATCTTGTTAAAAACCAGAGGCATAAAAACCATTGTTTGTAGTTAGTTTTTTCTTTTTTTTCTAGGCTTGATATACAGCATTATTTATAAACATTTTCCTGTTAGTGAAAAATTCCAAATCCATTAAGACAAGAAATTATTATTTTTTTGCCTGCAATTAGTGTAGTTAAATAATTTTGATTTTATTGAGGAATTATAAAATGGAAGTACAAATGAAAGTATATAACAGGGTGGTTGCTCTTTGGAGTCTTCTATTACGCGTCCTTCCGTGTCTTCTGTTCTGTGATGCATGCTAGACTTTTCCTGAGGATGTAAACTGAGTAAGATAGAGATCTCTGTTCTTAAGTTGGGAGGGAGAAGTTGATTGTGTATTATGAAAGGCAATTTTGCTTGCACTGACCACTATTTTTACATAGCCACAGAAGTCTATGGCTATGTGGCTTTCTATGTTAAAGATTATGCCATTAGTTAAAAAAAAAAAATTGATGTAGTATATATTATCTTGGAGAAAATTTTTCAAGCTCTGTTTCAAGCTGTGTTTTTGATTACTCACGGAAGAGTGATTTGAATTCATTATAGGTGGCCGGTTTCAAGCTAGTTCTGTTTATTATTAGGTTGTCTTGTCTTGCTCTCATTCAGTGTTGAAAACCAAATCAAGTATCTTGGGCTAGTTGAAATCAGAATGAAGATTGAATGTGAGATCTTTTAATAATAATCCAAAATATGACTTGTATCAAATTATATGAATTATTTTTGTAATAAGAAAATTAGCTGTATTTTTTCCGTACAGTTCTGAGCTGTAGAAGATTATAGCTATAACCAACTTACAGGAGGGTGATGAAGACTTTATACCTGGTCCAACCTCTATGGCTTTCTTGTGCTCAGATATATGGGTTTACTATGTAAATGTCACAAACCTTTTCCTTAAATATTTAACTGTACATTTTTAAAGAAACCTTCTGTTCTAGGGATGTTGTAAATGTACTTGTAGATGTGTGAGTGATACCACATGACAGGGAAAAAGGTACGGATTGGGCAACTGAGTCTTACAAAATCATTATGTTTCAGAAGCATTGGAATTAAGTCTTGGTGTTAATTTTGTGTTTATCTTGTCACGCAGTTAATATTCTTTATCTAAACTAATCTATTTTCTTCTTATGCAAGACATTCAAGTAAGTTTTTCTGACAGCTGGATTTGTAATGCTTGATTTTAGTATAATGTCAGCATTACGGAAGATATTCATTTCAGCTGTGACTTTCTTTTTTACCATTCTTAAGGGATTTAATTAAATATTGGAATGAAAGTTGGATTAAAAAAAAAAAGCACCAGTTCTAATGCACAAACTTAAGAAGTTGCCCAGGGAGGATAAGGAGTTTCCATCCTTGGAGATATTCAGAAGTTGTCTGGACATGGTCCTGGGCAACTGGCTCTAGGTGGCCCTGCTTGAGAAGGAGGGGTGGACCAGATGTCTCCCAGAGGTCCCCTCCAAGCTCAACTGTTCTGCATATTTATATCCTCATTTATTTGCATTCCTTGTTTTAGAAGCTTGTTGCTTTGAATGTGTGGAAGTAGCTAAAATAGAAATTATACTGTCCAAACTGTAGTGAGAAGCTTCTGCGATTTTCTGGACAGTTCGATGTATTCCTGCTTTGTTTACAAAGTAAACATTACAAAATCAATGCAACTAATGTCTGTAGATGTGTGATCTGAATCTGTGGATGGCTAGTGCTGAATTGCTACAGACTGTCTTCCTGTTCACTTAGCAGAGTAAGAGTATAGCATTTTCTTCCAAAACACCTCTGATAGGGTTTTATACTTGATTCTGGTCCCTACTAATGCAGTGCACCTCTTCAGGTGTTTTGGTTTGTTATTACAATGATAAAATCTTAGAAAAAAGTCTGAGCCAGATCTTGATAATTACTTATAAAACTTGCAAAATTCTAAATCTTGTGACATAGCAAAATTGTCAGAAAGATGAAGCAACGTGTAGTAAAGTTGTGGGAGCGGATACCTTCCTGGTGATAGAAACTTTGCCCAACAGTGCAGTTAAAGGGCTACGAGCAGTAAAACTCGCATGCGTAGCAAACGCTCTCAAGTGCAGATACTGGATAATGATCATGACAGTGGTTTATAGCTATACTTTATCAAGTAGTTTATAAGCTTTTCTGTGTAAGCTTCAACTGTTCTGAGAGCTTTCAGGTTTAAATCTGCTTAGTAACAAGGAAGTATGTTTATAAAGTTACTTTCGGAGTTGTCAGAAGTTGCATCTAAACTGAAATTACGCTTAAGTAGGAACAAACTTATTGTTCTACTTTCATTTTATTAAGACAAAGTGCATTTAAACTTGCGTACCAGTAAGAGGACTAGCTTAATTCCTTCAGCTAACGTGCTGAGGCTGGTGAGCATGAAACTTTTGCTATGTGACTTATAATTACTAAGGTTTGGCTTACGTTCAAATATATAGGCTTGTGTTTGCATTCTGCTCTGTCTGTTAATGTGTGCACTACCGTGCTGCAGAAGAGAATGTTTGAGTACTGGTAATGTTGTTTAATGGATCCCCTTATTTGTAGTTTTCCTGCATTTCAGCAAGTTGTTTTTAATTTGATAAAATAACTCATCACTATGTACCCTACTTATGCCTTGTTACCTTACCTAGCTCTTTAGGAGTTTTCTCCTTATTCATCCTTTATAGTCAATCATCCTTATTCTTGTTTTTTTGTCTTCTCTTATTGGTTCCATTAATTGTGGTTCTTGCTGTTAACTGTCTTATAATTAAAAGAAGGCAACGCAGAGGAAACTGTCTCTAGCAACCAGTGGTTTTAGTCTGTGAATCTTTTCCATCTTCATGTCCTTTACAATCTGTATTTCTGTTTTTTGTTGTGCCTTTTTCCCCATTGTTGCAATCCTGAATTTCTCTTAAGCAACAGAATATCACAAAACTAAGCAAAAAAAAACAAAAACAAAAAACCCAAACCAAACAAACAAAACCCCCAAGCAAACAAAAAAGTGCCTCAGTTTCCCTGAATCTTTTGCAAATACTGCAGATACTTTCTGCTACTGCTCTTTGTGGACTCTTCTCACTTGGTGGAATATTCTTTTTCCTGCATGTCAGGAAGCTTATTTGTCTGTTGGCTCAAGAGAACTGTCTCACAAAGCACTTTTTCTTTGGCTCATCTTTGCTTTTTGTGATTGGATCTTCATAACTTGCTAATTCCTCTTAGGATTCCCTTGGGATCACTACTGTAATAATTGCTACTTTCATGACTTGTTTGCACAGTAGATTTCACAGGCCATTTAGAGGTATGCCTGAAATAAGATAGCAAATTTTTTTTATTAAACAAAAAATTCAGATTCTTTATTGCTGTTTACTGCTTTAAGTACTGAACCCCCAAGTTAGAGTTATCAAGTAGATCTGTGTAGATCTGTGTGTTTTGTTCATTATGTGGTGGCAAGTACTTCAGCCTGACTCGAAGGCGGGACTTAAAAGGGGAGAAGAAATGTCAAGAGTCCCTGAGAGATTCCCATATAATCCAATTATTCTTGCAAACATCTGGCTTGTGGCTGTGGGAAATAGAGCTGAAAGAAATAGGAGCTGCCTAAAAGCAGCTTATGAGTGTAGAAGAAGAAACAAACAGATATGGCTGATTGGAGGGGGAGTTCTAATTTTGCAGATCTCTTCTGGCACAATGAGAACGAATAATGTAAATATGCATCAGAATGGTTGTTTGGCTGATTTCTCCTTTTTTAAATGTTTGTTTTTAAATGTCGAATTGCTGAGTACTAAATAATGAAGGGTTTACAGGAGTTAACCACTAAGTGTACAAAGCTTTATTTGATCATCTTTTTTTTTTTCTTTCTGCTGTCAGAACATGAGTGATGCAATGGCGATTCTACATAAGTTGCAGACAGGTCTGGATGTCAATGTGAAGTTTACAGGTGTACGAGTATTTGAATACACACCTGAATGCATAGTGTTTGATCTTCTTGATATCCCCTTGTACCATGGATGGTTAGTGGACCCTCAGGTAACTTTTTCAATAATTCAAACAGATTATAAATTATTCTGAATTTTATTGTCAGGAGGGGAGATGTTTCAGAATCTTAACTGGAGTCAGTAATTATTATGGTAGTGGATCTTTTCAATCTAGTTAGAAAAACTGGATTTTCTTCAGAGAGGAGTGAATATGGACTGTACATGTGTTTCAGTGTGGTAACTTTGCACAGACTAGGTCTACGGTCAAGCTAACTTTCAAAACCTTCAGTGCTGACTTCATGACCATGTAAATGGGAATTGTTGTTCTGAGGGAGGTGGGAAGTTGCCAGATATGGTGTCCCTGTCATTGTTTTTGAAAACTCGTTAGAGAACACTTGGAAGGAGTGCAAGGTTACTTTCCTCCTTTCTTTAGTTCTGATTTAGTTGTGGCTGCTTTTGAGAACTGAGGATGTGAGAACCAGTTAAGAGAGAACTGCATCTTTAACAAATACATAATCTATTTTTAATAATATTCTTTAATAAACAGTAAGTGGTACTGTTTACTTAGGGGAAAACTGGTGAGTTTGGCTGGAATTATCCACCCCATTTTGTTGGTTTTTTTCTTTTCATGCCTTGTTCATGAAAGTTGCTGTTCTCTCTTGGACTGCCCCCCAAGCCCAACGGAGCCAGCTGATGGCCCATTCTCTGTCTGCTTTAGCAACAACTTCTGATGTTAAGCGTTAACTTGAGGATTTAAAATGGGATCTGAGACAGCAAAATGTGTAACAGTCTGGGTAGCATGTTTTTGCCTGGCATTTTTAGGGGAATAGCATCCTCTCTTTGTTGAAACTCTGCTTATTTTCTTCTGAAATTGCCATAGGCTTGCAGTTGTGTTCCGTTCTTGGCAAAGGTAAGCTCTGTTTTGTATGCTGTTCCTTCCTGCTCCAGGTTGCTGACATAGTAAAGGCAGTTGGTAACTGCAGTTACAATCAGCTAGTGGAGAAGATCATTTCTTGTAAGCAGTCGGACAACAGTGAACTGGTTAGTGAAGGTGGGTAACTTCTTTTCTATGCTTTATCAAAGTATCCACCCTGTCAAATCTTAGTTAAATGTTTTATGTATGGGTCTTGGTCTGTAGAGATGCAAGTGTGAAGAGCTGTATTCTGTCTGCTGAACTTCTTTCCCTGGGCAGGCAGACGGCACTGTGCTTACCTTCTAAACTTCTCTGATGCAATTTCCAAACCAAGGATCAGCCTCATTCTCTTGATCTATTAAGTACTTTTAAATACTATTAAATATACTTTTTAAAAAGCTGGGGAGAACTTTTATGACAAGGTATTATGGATCGCATTCAGATTTCAACTTGTTTAAATATATTATACATATAATTCTATATATCCTAGTGTAACCAGGTTTTATATATTAGGAAGTATGTAATAGACACATAACAGTATGTATTGCTTTTGTAGGATTTGTAGCTGAGCAATTTCTAAATAACACGGCTACACAGTTGACATACCATGGGCTGTGTGAGTTGACTTCAGCTGTCCAGGAGGGAGAGCTTTGTGTGTTCTTCAGGAACAACCATTTTAGCACCATGACCAAATACAAGGTAAATTCAACATTTTTGTCTTTACTGTTGTGGTTTGCGTTCCATTTTCAAAGCAAATTTTGTTTTTCCTATGACTTAAAATAGAAACAAATTCCAGTTGGTTGTTATATGTAAGTATGGCTTATGGTGAATGTAAAGTCTGTAGCAAATGTTACTTGTGACTTCTGGATTACAGTGTTTTAGATATCAGGATCCATTATCACTTTAAATCTTCTTGTAGCTCCTCCCTTTATGTTCAGTTTGTTCTCTGTGTTAACTCCCTTTGTGGATATATATAATGATATACATTTCTTACATAGCTTAAATTTACTTGCAGTTTATGATTGACAATGATAAGGTTAATTAATTTGTTTAATCTCTTGTTTCTGAGGATATGAAACTTTGCTTTACATTTCAGACAGTAGGTGAGTTTTTAAACATCATGGTGTTTAAAATACCAAACATTTGGAGAAGTTGAGATGAGCTACAGTATTGGTTCCCTTTGTTAGGGAAGTGATTATGTTTTTTAATCTCAGACTGGGGAAGCAAAATGGTGAGAATTGTGAAAGGAGTATTCCAGGTTACAAAAAGCAAGTGACACCTTGATTAATGCTCCTGGGAAGTCCTTCCTCTGTGGAATGGAGAACCTGGCTTGGCAAGTTTACAGCCATTTATGGAGTATCTTCCTTCTAACACAGCTTTGCCTTTACTAAGATGACAGTGTATTTTTATGTATCTGACTTGGGTAGAAATGGGCACAGTCAAATTGTCTCCTACGGTTTAATTATTCCCTTCTCTTCAGTGATAAATATGAAAGTTTTGAAATAAACTTTTCATTGGCTTGCAATGTCAAATCATGCTTAGTTAGACATTTCTCTCAAACATATGTATGAGTTTTCACTTTTGAATAGAACTCTTGAAATTACGTTTTGGTTGTCTGTTACTTTGTAAGACTTCAATATCATGTACACTTGCATTTATGAATAATGGTAATAAATGCAAAAAAAAGGAGTGTAACATATAAAAACATTAAGGAACCACTGTTTTCACCATCAATTATATGGTCATGTCGTATACCTCATGTGAAGGACACTAACTCTTCTGTTTGGCAGTACTAGCTCTCCTTTGCTCACTCTGTTCGTCTTGACTGTGGATGCTTGTCTTTGGCATTTTGAATGACTACTCACTAGCTGAGCTAAAGGTCTGAGTAGTCCTGGTAAATAATGACTAACTCTACAAACTGGTAACACATTTGGTTTTCTAATAGCTTCTTAGAGCACATCTAAGATTTGTTTTAAATCTATGTACAATGGTATTCTCTTAAAGCAGTAGGACAGGTAAAAGGATCTTTCTCCTTCTTTCTTTTTTTTTTAAAAAAACCCTATGAAATCTATCTGCTTATGGTTAAAACTGTAATTTTTATATTTCCTGATGAAGCTCATTTATGTCACAATTTTAAGAGGTATAGTTTTGCTTCTCTCAATTTTTCTAAATTTAGCTCTCTCGCAATAGCTGGTAGTAGTTTGTCATGGAAGCCCGTACGTTGTTGTATGGTTGCCTTCGTTACGGGAAAACCCCCAACCACAAAACAATTTGTTATGAAAAATAAAATATCAGTAGGAGTACAGATGTACTTTCTATGTAAAATACGGTACATACAGGTGCAGGAAGCGTTTTTTACTGCATTTAAAGGATATTCCGGATACAATACTTAAATCCTCCTGGAAATCATTCCTTTTTGTGCTATTATTAAAACTTCTAAAATATAAAATATTCTTTGTATTAAATACAGTCAATGATTATCACTTTGACCTTGTGAATTATAAATACAGAATTTTGTTGAATGTAGATTGTAGTCTTCTGCAGCCCACTGCTTAGATTAAAGGCCAAAACCTGGTGTGTGTCAGTGCTTTACCAACTTCATACTTGTAAACATATACTGCTAGCTGAGATCCTTTTTCCTTAAAGAAATAAAATGCAACACTTCAAATAGTTAACTATCCTTAACCAATATCAGTAACACAGAACAGGTTAAGGCAGGAGTAAAAACCTGTGTCTGAATTTTAACTGTAAGAACCGAATCTAAATCCTAAGAAATATGGAGTTAAAACAGGGGAATCATTGTATTTTTAAGTTGTGCATTTCAACTTTACTGCTTCTAAGTCTTAATCTTCTCCTTTTGGAGAAGTTTTAGCATTCTGAAATGCTCAGTTTTGAAATACGGGTCATTATTCTTGTGTTTCGTAGTTATTCTGGGGACCACACTTGCAGCTAGTGTTCAATTTCTATGTTATCTACAGTCTTTCAGTTCCTGAGGTTGTCGCTTTTAACCAGTGTTGTTCATTTTGCCTTGGATTTCTGGTGAGTGGTGCATTACAGAATTTGAGATAGCAAGAAACTTTTAATAAAGACAGAAATTATTTATTAATTTAATTTTAAAAGTCAGCAGTAACCTTTCTATCTGTTTGTAACCTATGTAGCTATTTGCAGTAGCTGTATGACTAAGTCTTCTTTCATATCAAGGAAGTCAGAAATAGACTTGACTTGAGCTTTTAGCCAAAATTAGGTACCCAAAAACCTTTGGACCTTCGGGATACTCCTGTGAGTGCCGAATGCATTGTCGTCACAGTTGAGATTTTTCAGCTGCTTTACTCTTTCCTTTTACTAGGTTTAATGCTAGCTCTGCAGGTTTTAAAAGGAGTTTCATTTACTTTACAGTTTGAACAGTAGTCAGCAGTAGCTGGACTGTGGAGAAAAGTCCATGAATTAGGAAAAATGAAGACACAACCTATGCCAGAGCAAACGAACAGTAGAACTGTAAGCGGAGAACTTCTAGGGCAAGAACTACGCAATTTTTTTGTCTTCCTTCCCTCTTCCCCTCCAAACCAATGTGTGCAAGCATACGAACAAAACAGTCATGAAGTTAACCAAAAGGGAATTTTACATATTATAAATGCTATGTACCTATAATAAAACCAGTGTATTTTTAGAAACGTTTACCCTTTGGAAAATTAGCAAGAATTTATAGTACATTAGGCTGTTTACGTATTACTCTAATGAAGCTCATACTTCTATGTACAGTCAACACAGTGCCCTGTATGCTGGGTATATTGCTTACATTCAGTGGGGTGTTTTGAGGCTGATATTTTAGTGAAAGGACTTGGATTTCAGTATGTTTTATTTCAAAGACAGTAGAAAGTAGGTTGATCTTAACTGTGCTTACTGGAGGAGGGGAGAAAAAACAGATTGCAAGCTTTTTCAAAGGAAATGCAGAAACCTATTGCGCATTCTGTGTTATGTGTATCTTTTCTAGAATTGGCTTTAGAATGGAGGAGCAGGTGCGAGTAATTTAAGAAAAATAAATACTTGGTGCTATTGAAATAATTCAAAGAGCAAAATTCATAAATTGGAGGCATTCTAAAGTTCAACATACCAGTTTTTCTAAAAAACCAGATGAACCCAAATAGCCTTAATTTTGCTCTCATATGATTGTGGTTGACCCATTTTTAACATTCATAGTGCTGGGTTGAACAGATTTTTTTTTCTGAGTTGTGTTCTTTCCACGTCCCATGTGGTGAGCTTGTTTTAGTGATATATTTTAAAACAGAAAATACCTGTTATATGCTGTACCTGGCATTCCTTAATAAGGGATCATCTTGTGGATATTTTACAGCAGAAATGGGAGAGGTGGAGACTGCCTATGATTAGAACTTTGTGGGTTTTTAAGTCTTTATTACAAAGAGTTTGCAGTATTAGTTGACACATAGTATCAATGTAAAAAGAGAAGATTTACTAACACTGACAACATTTAACCCAATTATACCGAGTTTAGAATGGCTTTCCACTGGCAGATCGAAGGACCTTTACCTTGCTTTTGGATTGCTTGTTTTCAGAGGGCTGTTTGACTGAAATGAGTCGTGGGAAAGCGTGAAGAGCCAGCACAGTATTCTGACTTCCTATATCTCTGCTTTGACAGTTTTTTCATAGGCTGCTCTTACAAGGTGTTGCATAGTGGCAAGAACTCCTTGGAAACATTGGGCATACTAGTGCCCAACTAGTAAGATTGCCGGGCTGGTTTAATCTGCTTGGGCTTCTTTTGTGTCCAGTGGCTCTATTGACTATTCTTGTTTATGGTGGCTTGGTTTTTTGGGGTTTTTTTTTGTTTTGATTTTGTTTTGTTTTGGTTTTTTTTAATGGGTACTAAAGGAATTTACTAAGGAAGGGAACTGGAATGACTCCTCACAAACGTGGCTTTCTTTTTAATATTTTTTTAATTGTTACAAAATTAACAACAATAAAATAGGTGGGTTTTTTTAACTCTTAAGTGCTGCTTGCAAGATCAGAAGTAGAATGGTTATGGACATAGAGCAACATGATGTATACCTGGTGTAGATTAGGGAGGTTTCAGTGATGTCATGTACTGTAGGCAAAAGATTATTAATAGTCTCTGCTCACAGATATTTCAAAGGCATTTCTACACAAGTTATGGGGATGAAGATAATACTTCAGGTTTTGAGCTGGACAATAATACATGAAGTTGTATTAGAAAACTTCTTAAAATATTTATTTAAAGAAGAGGATTTGACTTATGAGCAAGAGAAAAAGCAAAAGGGGGAAAACTGGTTTTAGTTCACTGTCATTGTTTTTTTAAATATTTGTTATTGTTTTGAAATATTCCAGTTCAATTTAATATATGGCCACTTCTAAAAGGTTAATCTTCAGGTGGGTAACTATGGTGCTATTTTCACGTATCTTCCAAATTCCTGACTCTGGGAGTAATAGTTAAATGGAAAGGGCTCATTCAGGAATAATTTTTCTGCTTTAGATATACAGCATTCACTTTAAAATAACGGAAGTTGATGAGTAAAGTAACAATAGTAGAAGGATGGTGGCAGTGAATTTTTTTCAGAAATTACTATGAAAAGTTTTGAAGTAATCTTCCTCTAAAGACTTGTTTTTTGTAAAGCTGCTAAACTGACATCACAATGTAGTTGTGAAGATTCAGATTACATTTCAGAATAGACCATCAGTTCAATTATAGTTTGTTTACTCAATTTATATTATTTAATACGGTCTTGAATAATTAATATTTTACTATTCCTCTTCTGAAAGTTAAATTTGCATAATGAAGTATGTTTTCATTTCTGATTTGAAAAAAAATGAATATTAGGATTATGTTTATAGAAAGATTCTGCAACACTTTTAAAATATCATCCTGTAGAAAAGAAAATATGGCAATTCTGTAATATTTTAGACATCTGTCAAAGTACAGTGAGTTGTTGATGGCGGTTCAGTTATCAGATTTTGAATCTCTTTCACTATTATTTGTCCTTTTGCCCAAGCAGTCATTTATTCTACACCTGTTTGCATTTCAGAGGGGCTTGTGTGCAAACCAGAAGACTAAGAGATCATTCTTCGGGAGAACAATCTTGCTTTTATCCTTAGCTTTATTTCAAGCTTTTTATATGTGAAACTGTAAAATCTGGGCATTGGTCTATGATATCTAGATGTTGATTCTTAGGATAAACTTTATTATAGGCACAGTTTACCTTAAGTTATGCACTTGAGACTTTCTTTTATTGTTTTATTCTCTATTGACAAGGGTTATTAGTAGATATTATTGCTGTATACTATAAGCAAATATTTGAGGGGTTGTGTTAACCCATGAGATTGTTAAAATCCCCCATATTTACAAATAAACTTAAAAGATAAGCTGGTAATACTTTATAAATGGCCAGTTAAGATTTTATGAAGGTAGAAACACATTTGTTTTGTGAAGTATGATATGGTTCTTGGCAAAGTGTACTTGAAAAGCATATATATATATGTACCTTCGTTAGGTTAATTGCGTGACCTTATTGTGCTGATCATCCTGTTTTAGCTTTAAGCCTAACTAGGAAGCAAATGCTGAATCAGGACCATGGTCTCTTAAGCAGAAAACACTTTCTGTTTTTTACCTTCTTTAAAGACTCCTTACTAATTTTTTAGTTCAGTGTAAATATGTTTCTACACTTAATTCTTACTGATTTTGTCACTCTGGTGCCCTCTTTGCCTTTTATTCCTCGTGTGTTGCACTGAGTGGAGTTGCAGTGCAGAAACCTTGTTTGGTAGGTTACCCATGTGGTGTAAAACTACGCTGTGCCAGTCTTGAGGTGTACTTCTTAGGTGTGTTTCCAAGGAGTTATCAAGGTATATGTTCATATTTTATATTAATGAAAGTTCATCTTGACTAAAAATTAATAATGAAAAAATACCAAATAGAATACAGAAAAGAAGTGTGGCTGTTAATTTAGCAATGAATACTAGTATGTGGTGTTTTAATCCATTTAAATTTTACATTTTCTAAAAAAATATAAATGAATGTTTTTACTGGAATACAATAGTTGTTTTCTGCTAATTATATCGGATTGCAAAAATATATTTTTTTAGTTTTACAAGTTTTCTTTATTCTTCTGCACAGGGTCAGCTTTACCTGCTGGTGACAGACCAGGGCTTTCTTACAGAAGAGAAGGTTGTCTGGGAAAGCTTACACAATGTGGATGGTGATGGAAACTTTTGTGATTCCGAATTCCACCTCCGGCCTCCATCAGACCCTGAAACTGTCTACAGAGGGCAGCAGGATCAAATAGATCAAGTACTGCATTTCTGCCTTTCTGTTGTATCTTTCTGCTTGCGAGTGACTGTATATAACAATTAGTACCAATTTTCAGTCATATAGATGTGTACTTACACAGATCTGTGTGTATGTGTACACATGCATATATAGGGCTAGAACAAAACTCTTCAGATGCTTAGGTAGGGTTCTCAAAAGTGCTGCATTGAACTATTAACGTGATTTAAAGGGAGGAAGAGTAAGTCTAACTGAATAGTTTGGAAAATCCAATTTTAATCTCTCAGAATCTGTCAGATTTCTTCTGTAAAGAACGTAATCTGGTGACATGTCACATCTGCCCTGTATATGGAAACAGAACCAGCACTGTGAAACTTCCCCCCTGTAACAAATTCATTTCAGCTCATTAATACCATCATAACTGAACTTTGATGCCCATTTTGCTGAATGGGCCAGAAACCATAGCAGCTGTGTGCGATGGTGGATATTTGTTGTTGTTAACTATATATAGTAGTTTCCAGAAGTTGTGTCTGAGACAGGATTTATTTGTACCAGTTAATGCATAAGCACATAGCAAGACCAAGCTCCTTGGAAATCTTAAATTCTGAACAAGCAGAAGAAGTTTGTCTTTATAATAATCGCCATTAATGTTTTTTTAAATACTGGGGAGAAAAAATAAATAAGCAGATGCTCTTTAAAAAATTCAAGCTCTGGCAGAGACAACAGGGTGTAGTAATATCTGGAGTTGCTGTCTGTCTGGGTATATCCAAGACTACCTTTTGATTATTTTCTCATCTGTTCAGGCGTTAGTATTCCTTGCTGATGTACTCTCACCACTGTTCAGTAGAGTGGGGACAGATATTCTATCAAGCATAATGAAAGTGTGAATTAGAAATAGCAAATTACAAAGAGGCATCTTCAAAATCTTTAATTCTACCTAGAACACTAGACTAGACACTGGCTGTCTCCTGCTGCTGTCCAGGTAATGGAATTGAAACCTGAGAGCAAATGTTTTTAACTTATCCTCTGTGTTTTGTGTGCTGTGACATAGGCAACCTAGAACTAGTATGAGGTGACACTGGCTGTCTCCTGCTGCTGTCCAGGTAATGGAATTGAAACCTGAGAGCAAATGTTTTTAACTTATCCTCTGTGTTTTGTGTGCTGTGACATAGGCACTGTGAAAGGAGAAATGTAAAGTCGCTGTTTTCAGCCTCTCTGCAGTTCAGGTTATGAACAGGTTCTGAAAAACCTGTCCTGTTTTTGATGAGGTAGATGTGTCTGAAGATGAGCCTGGGAGAAGAGTGATGGTACTGGGTAGCTGCACGTGCTGAAAAAGTCACTCGATTTAACTTGGCTTTTTTCTATGTGAAAGAAAATTAATAAACAAGTTTACTGTTTAGGATTATCTGATGGCATTGTCTCTACAACAAGAGCAGCAAAATCAAGAGATTAACTGGGAACAGATCCCAGAAGGAATCAGTGATCTAGAGCTAGCAAAGAAGCTCCAGGAAGAGGAGGACAGGAGAGCTTCTCAGTACTATCAGGAACAAGAACAAGCAGCTGCTCAGGTCCAGGTAAGAAGTGATTATTACAGAATATGATCATGAGTTTTAGAGACTATTAACTTAATAGTTCCACAGAGACATCTGTAAATGTTTCAGACTGGTAAGACTGCTATTTGCATTCTGTACAGAAAGGGATGAGATGAATATAGGAATCTTAAGAAATATGCAACAATTTTTGGAGTGTGCATGCAGATACAGCAGTTGCTGCTGTGAAATACATCAAAGCACACCTAACCTTCTAAATGAGGGTTTCATTCATCCCATTAACGTTGGAATGATGGGAGGAGTTAATACATGAGGTTACAAAAATTGTATTAGTTAGCATTTTATATGACTTGCAAAATAGCATTCAAAGAAGAGCTTTTTGATAGGAGTTGAAGTTTTGTCTTTATTTTCTCTTCAAGTTTGTTGCTTTACATTTTTAGCTGTTTCATTCTGTAATACCATGTGAATCTGTTCAGTCCTGTTTCAAATTAGGAAATGGACAGTTTATCCTAGAACACATTTCTGTCCCGTCCCCATAAGCAGTGGCACTCAAACTGCTTGGAAAATGTGATTCATGCACAGGAATATACAAGATTGCCGTATAACTGAATCTTGTGTGCAATATTCAAGTTGGTGTTCTGGGGTCAGGGAGCTCTTAACTACTAAAGACTTTTAAAACTGCTTTTATTTACAAATAAGTAAAAAATATCTGTATGAAGGCTGAGTCCTTGATGGCCTGAAGCACTTCAGAGCCATTAACTGATGCTCTTGTTAAGCATGAAACAAGAATTTTGACAATTAAAGTTGTGCTATTTCCACTGCTTGTTGCTTGAATAGAATCATCAGTAGCTACTTCTAAGACAACAGATTTGCTGCTGCTGGCTGCAGAAAGGTAGAACTGAAGAGCACGCTTACCAGGACTGAACAGCACGTTCATCTGCGGCTGTGAATGGACAGCAGCTGGAATAGATGATGGATTAACAAAACTTAGGTTGCCTTTGCGTACCAACCCCTTAGCCAAGTTCTTAACTAGTTTCTCATCACAAAAAGCTGCTGCTTTGCCATATGTAGCTGTCAAACCCAACGTTTTCACTCTGCAACTTCCTAAATGTGCATTATGTTCTTATAAAAGAAACTAGGAAAAAATTCCAGTACAGTGATACAGAAGTGCCAGAAAATGCTTGAAGCCAAATTTTATTATTGAAACAACTAATCTGAATATGTGGACACAACAGAAGGGACACACAGGACTTGAAATATATTTCAGCTGGCTTCATTTTTTCAAAATAAGGTTTGTGGTAGTTTTGGAATATTTATACAAAAGACCCTACCTGAATTCTGCTGTTGGCATCATAGTCAAACTTTTGTTTGTGAACTCGAACACTGAGTAGTAGTTCAGGCTGCATCTACAGTAATGTTTGTTTTATTCAATATTGTATTTTTTTATATAGCAGGTGCAAGGTGCTGCTTCTCCAGCAAGTGGTAGACAATCTGGGAGTAATGAACGCAAACGTAAAGAGCCTCGAGAGAAAGAGAGAGAAAGAGAGAAGAATAGCTGTGTTCTCTTGTAATGGAAAATGGATTTAGTCTGGAGCCAAGTGCATGTCCTCAGAAGCAAAACCAAGGAGTCAAAAGGAAGACAAACCTGTTACATGCCGCCTGTGCCTGATTACCCAATGGATTCTGTTCATGTTTCAAGAGAGGATGGGTGACTTTGTTACAATCATACAGACTTTCTTCACAGTCGGAGCGCGTGCTGCTCAAGATGGAATTCCAAATCACCGTTTGGATGCGGCTGCGCTTTGAGTTAGTCATAAGAAATACTGCACCTTGTAGCCGAACACACAAATCATCCAAGTTTTGTGTCAGTGACATCCATTACTTGTTGACATCAGTTAGTAAGCTATTTTATCTTCTACTCTAAACCAAGGAGGTAATTTGTTTTGTGTAAGACTTTCTCCTGAAGTCTGTACACTATCACAACAGAGTTCTGTGTTACTTGTCTCTTAGGCTGGGTATAGTCTTCACGACACAGGAGCCCAAATAACAGCTGGGCACTGCCTCCTCAGTATGTCCAGATTTCTTTGCTTCTGGATCCGGTATGTTTGGTTTTTTGAACCCAGATTGATACTGTGTTAGTGCTATCATTGCACCTCCTGGCCAGCTTTCTTGCCCCAAGGATATGTGACTTGATAGGCATCGTACAAAAAATTGTCATAGAAAATGGGGCATTTATTGATAAGCAGGATGAATAGTTTGCTTTTCTTGCAATTACAGACTGGGTATGGCAACTCAGATATTATCAGGGTTAAACACGTAATTTTATAGGTAACTTCCTTTTCTTTTAGTATTTTTTCTCTTGTAGGTAAACTGGACCAGATATGTTCTTATTTATTGACCTCTCCATATGATAGGTGAATTACGAGAGGAAACTAAGGTCTACAATAATCATTATTCTATGTAAGGGTGCAGAGTTAAAATAACTATCTGCCTTTTTTCCAGAAGTACCTTGAACTTTAACATGACGTTAACGTGTCCACTTGTATACTTAAGCAAGTGTACTGTAGTTAAAAACACACTTTTTTGTTTGTTTTATAAATCATGTATCCTTAAAAAGCACACTTCTGAAGGGTGAGAGAGGAGCGAGGCTGCTCTCTGAGATTGTTTGGGAAGGTGGTCTGGTGTAATATTTTGTTTTTTTTAAATCACTAATTTAGAATTTTTGGAAACCAGATTTTTCTAATTTATGGGAACCAAATAAACATGTTGTGTCTTGTAGTATTTATAGAACACAAACAGAATACTTGCTGAATTTTGAGGGAACCACAGATCTTCCTCCACTTCCATTAAGTCAATAACAGTTACCTTCTTGATGAACCTTTTTGATAAAAATTTCTATTTAGCAATTTGTAGATACTTTTGAAAAAGGTTGCTTCTCCTGAGCAAGTTCTGGATTCATGCTCTAAGCCTGGGTAAGTGCATTCAAATACAATAATCTGGGCACGCTAAGGCAGCCGGGTGGAATGTGACATTCCTGTTTCCAGGTGTTTGGAGAATGTCTGTGAGAGGGAGGGTGTCTAAACACAAGTCCCCTGGTAAAAAGCTGCTTGGAAATTATTTCAGGCAGACTTGCTGCAGTGATGGGAACCAGTCATCAGATAAATCTGTTATGAACCTAGAATGAAAATCAGGTGGATAAAGGAAGAATGTCTTAATAACTAAAGGGCCAGTTTGTATCACTTTTTTCTTCCATGCCTTTTTCTCTTTTGTTTTTTTTTTCCACTTTTGTTACAATTTCCCTTTTATAATAATGAAGTAATGAACAGTAGGTGGTCTCTAATACACAATCTGTAAATTTAAAAATTTCTCTATTCTCTGGAAAAGTCATGCCCAGAAAAGTAATTTTAATACTTAATGTATACAGTTCAGGTAATTTTCTATGTCAAAGCAAAGGTTGATGTCTTTTTTTCCTTTGCAGCAGCCTAACTTCTTCAAACCAATTAATGTGATGGAGGATGGCCAACATAATGACTTACCTACTTTAAGCAGACCAGAAAATATTCCAGTAGTGTCAATAACAAAGACTTTTAAGCCAGAATGTTATTTAAAAACATTCTGTTACTAAGATTTTTCCAAATTTGTGTATTTACATTTATTTATTGACCTTGAAAAATAAATATGTCAAGCTAAGTGTTTGTTATCTTATTATTTGCAGTGACAGTATTGCCACTTGGAATTCCTTTTTGAACAAATCTAGCTGGAGCAGGCATTGTGGCTGTTGAGTGTATGTTTTGCCTAAGATACTTGCTCGTATTAGAAGAATTCATGTAACATTTCCAGTTTTAGACAGATGTGCCTGAAACTTAATATCCTGTAGTTGTGGTAGTGTTGTCATTTGCTCTCAAAGGAAGAAGAGTTAAATATCAGAGCTCATCATGAAGCCTGCAATCCCAGATAATTTAGTTTCCCTTTCACTAAAGGAGTGAAGAGTTTCAGATTATTTGAGATGGCAGGCATGCTATACACTTTTCTGTTCATATCCTTTTTTCTTTACAGGTCTTGAAGCTTTGGAAAAAAAGTAAAGAATTCTGGAAATCTAGGGCATTGCTCTGCACAAGTTGAGCTTGTTAGTGGCCAAAGTTAGAAGCAGATGAGCTTGTTAATCTCCAAAATGAAATACATCTGGAAGCTTAATTTATACTCTGTGACTAACATTCCAAAAGCAACTGTCACCGTTGGTATCTGTGGCAGTATCTGATGATCAAAAAAACTGAACAGAGTTGGTTTTATCTGTAACAGTGAGCTTGGAACCCAGTATTACAAAATATGAATGGAGTACCAGAAAGATGATGTCTACGTCTGACTATTTACTTCATTTGCCTCTTTTTTCTGAAGCTGAAGTTCTGGCAGAAGGGTACAGATTTATACTTTAAATCTGTTTGTACCATTTAGCATGCACATACCTACATAATAGATATGAAAGTGTCCAGAAGAGTAGATTAGAACTTGTTCTCCACTAGATAAAAGCTAGCACAAAAACCAGAAATATAGGATTTTTGTTGCATTGTAGTTGTGAAATAAAAAAAAAGCTAAATACAAGTATTCTTTAAATTAGCAAAAAATTGAGCACTGCCATAGCGATAAATGTTTTTCTGAAAGGCACTTTGTAAACGCTCAGATATACCACTTGTGTGACGCTCATACAGAATCTGCAACCCAACAGAGTGGTTCCGAAGGGAGACTATAACGGCAGAGGATGAAATTAGCATTCCTGAAAATTCACGTAAACACGAAAGATGTATTTTGTAGCTAGCCACCCAGTTAATATACTGAAGTCTATGTTCAGAGTGTCTTTACAGAGCTCTTCGTGTGGATCACAGGCACACAAGCCCAAAGTGAAGCATATGCTCCTCTGCGTACACTTGGGTGGGATTGCCAGTCAATCCCTGCCCTCATTTGCTATCTCATGTTACTGTCAAATGTTTCTTCAAGCTTGTATCCACAAATTCTTGAGAAGATTTTCCAGGATGTAATAAAATTGAGTTCTTGAAATGGAATCTTTTGGTGTATTCAGCAG
>NW_010111797.1:27375-38956 GCF_000699245.1 Pterocles gutturalis
ACTCCAGTAAAAGGTGAAGCTGATGTACTTTGAACTGAACCTTTCTTTCCTGCTGCAGTAGATCGTAAACCAGAGCTAGCTCATGGCTTAGTTCAGCTTTCTTACCATTAGAATGCTTAGCATAGCCAACTGCTGAAGTTTATAGAAAGTACATCCTTAAATACAACATGCTGAATGAAGAGCTGTATTTATTTTAGATAAAGTAGACTTTTCTAAGGTTGTAACCTTAAACAGCAGGTGACTCAGGAAATACAAGTTAATTGATGAACTATCCTCATTAGAAAACATATTAGAGAAAAGCAAAAATAACCAGCCTTAGTTGGGTTGCAATATAATGCTCACATTTTTTCCATAGATGCTATGATGGCAAGACCTTAGTAACAAGAAAAATCTGACACTGAAGAACGTTCATCTAGCTCAATGATTGTAAATGTCACATGCAAGAGCTTAAACATACATGTTTTCTCTTGTGATTCTGTGCAAATCCTTTGATTTTAAGCATAACTAGCAATAGACTGTTAGCCGTGTTGTTTTAAGCGGAGAGAGTTGGTGAGATGAATGACCCCTTCTCATTCAAAATCATTTATGCAGAAGTCGTCTTTGTTAATTTCCGTAGTGTTTCCACGTAGCTCCGTGCTCACAGTGTGCTCTTACAGTTGTCCAGTAGAACAGCAATGTATTTAACCTCAACGGTCATCTGCTCGGATGGGGAGGAGAGACAGGCTGGAAAGAGTCCCTTTGCCACCTTCCTGAGATTGTTCAGTGATTTTTCCTTAATTTTGCTGTTCAGATGGAAACAGCTGGAGCACAGCATGCAGTGGCCAGACCTGCTTGCCAAGGTAGTGGCCAGCATGCTTCTTTCACGGGGGTTGGCAGTGGCTGTCCCTGTGTGCACTGCTCTTCACTCTCAGCATGCTCCTAGGTCAGGACTAGCCGTTCTGACCCTCTGATAACTCCAGTGTCAGTGGTCTGCTGTTCCGGTGTGGTCACTACGTCAGCTCTGGCACTACCAGCTCCCTTGCCACGGAGGCTTAGCTCTAGAGAACCTGCTGAAAAACCTTGAAGTTCTTCACTGCCTTTACAGTTCCTTTCCTGGTTTGTTAGGGTTACTCATGCTCACGGAGAAGCTTCATGTGATGAAATGAGGAATTACTTGCGTTTTGAGGTTAAGAACTTTAGTTAATGAGCTTTAGAAGTCAAGATCCCTTGTTTACCTCTACTTGCCAGCATTGGAAAATGTTCAACAAAATGTTGTTAGGTTTGGGAAATCATAGGGAACAATTCCCATAAGTTTTGGTACTCAAAGAGATTGAAAAGTTTTTTGAGTGAAGACTTCCGCTGTAATTTTTCAAAGTTAACAGTTATGTTAAGCAATGTTGATAGTGTCACCTGCTATAGTTTAGCATTTTTATATTTATTCTAAATGTGTTTCAGAAAAAGCTGGGATAACTGGGATTTTTGTCTGAAACCTTCTGTTGACTCTTCTTTTGGTTCACTGGCATGTGCCAAAGAAAGAGTCAAAATTGCAGTGAGAAGGAACACCTGTGTGTCGGTAAACTTAAATCACCTGAATAGTGCTCACACCCTTGGTTTCATCATCTCTTGGTGTGGGGAACTCCAACATAACAATATGAGAACAGACTTTTTTTCTGCTTTCTATGAATGGGCCGGATCTGGTCATTAATGTTTGCACTGGGTGTTTTTTCTGAAGGCTTGCCTATGCGGTCCAGCCTGTGAAGCTGGTGAGTTCATGTTTCTGCTGGTAATCCCGTCACCACTGCCAGGCACCCAGCTGCCTTCAGCCGCAGGAACAGCACCGACACCATCAGCATTTACACTGGTCAACTCGGCTGCTTTTCAATACAAGAGCTGTATTAGTTAAAGGGAAACTCTTAACTAAACCATTTTTACCATTGCTAACACCTTATTTTTGGTAATGGTAGAATTGCCATTAAATTTTATAATTTAAAATCAGCTGAGCTGATATTAGTGCTGTTACCCCTCGCCTGTCCCTGACCACAGCCCAGGCAGGAGGTTTCCCGGGAGCTGTGTTAGCCAGCTCCTGTGAAAGGGAGGCTGCTGGGGTGTCCCAGGTCCTTTCCTGGAAATTCCTGCAGCTCTTGAAGACCCCGTGGAGTGGAACTGGACACAAGCATGCCGTCATTAGCTAGCCGATGCTAACAATTGGAATGCGGAGGCCATGG
Organism: Pterocles gutturalis; assembly: GCF_000699245.1. Taxonomy (NCBI): domain Eukaryota; kingdom Metazoa; phylum Chordata; class Aves; order Pterocliformes; family Pteroclidae; genus Pterocles; species Pterocles gutturalis. The sequence continues at coordinate 29,580 of NW_010111797.1, forward strand.
CACTATGGACTTCTCTGTGGCCTGGGTGAATTCCCAGTACATATCAAGTCCGTGTTACAGTTTATTCCATGTCCCAGCTCTAAGAAGCCCACATGATTTTTTCTGTCCAGGCTCTAAATGCTGCACTTTCTGTGAAAGAAATCCAGCAAATTAGGTGACTGCTTTCCTAATGGAATGTTCCTTGTAATACTGACTTTTTCACTCTTGGGCAATTGAAGAATGCAGAAAAGTTTCTGCAGAAATGTAATGACTGTAGTATGTCTACAGGGAACATCATATTCTAAACCTCCCCCCCACAAACCATCGCATTCTGTAAGAGGGTTGGGTGTAGCTATCGGTGCTGTAGTCGCCTTTCAGAACTAACAAACGGCTTCATCAGTAGCAAACCTCTGCTGTAGAAATTTCACTGGAAGGACTTAATAAATAGTAAGAAAATAATTATTTCCAAACAACATAATGCAACATTTGGGTTTTTCTGTGGTTGCTTGCGGATTGCAATAGCGAAGGGTTCAGGGCTGTCCTCTGGTCACAGTAATTAGTGGTGGCTGATGTGGCTTAGGATCCTTTTCACATTTTAGAGCAGTATTGCAATAATTAACACTCCTAAATTTTTTAATTAAATGTCTATCCAGTCCAATGTCATAGTACTAAATACAGCCATGAGGAGGAACGTGACCTTTCAGTGTAGACCTACACAAGCCAGCTGAAGTTATTGATTTTTTTTTTCCTGGTTAATTACCAACATGTATCATCTCTGCAAGGGGAGGGCTGGGTGAAACAACTGACCTAAAAGCCCGTACTGCCGCCTTTAGCTGGGACTTCCACAGGGTCCAGAGGGAGCTGATGACCAATGCTATTCTTTCGAAAACTGTCAGACCAAACGGAAAGGTTAATTGATGCTGTTCTTACATCCAGGAAAGCTAGTGTTATCTTACCTTGTATATTTTTAGACAAAAAACAATCTCAGTTTTGAATTGAACTGTTTTCAGCTGTGCTTCCTTTGCAGCACGTTACCTGTTAGGCATTTCATGCCTGTTTCCAGTGGAACTTTATTTTCTCTGCAGTAATTTCGGTGTCAAGGCATCAACTGGTGTCTTAATTTTACAGCTTTTGTTATTGGGGATTAAGCACAGCCAAAAGGACATGTTTTATATTAATTGGTGGGTTTGTTTGCAATGGAGTTCTAGTGAAGTTCTTCACATTGAGAGTTGGAAAGAGGTTCTGTGTGAGGTGAGTAAATAACAGCCGGGGGTTTTTGGGCAGTTGCAGAACTGGTAGATTTCACTTTTCACTATAGGAAAAAAAAATACTGCTGTGGAAATCAAATCCTTCTGCTTGGAAAAGTACAGAAGCTGGTTGTCTTCAAGACCAGGGCAGATACAGTGAACCAAGGAACCTGCTGGTGAATTATTAAACTACTTATCATTCAGCATTTGCATTTTTTTATCATGATTACATGCTTACATTTCATTTACTTTGTTTCCAGTTTGGGATTTCTCATGTGCTTTCTCTTTGCGGCTGACAAGCAAAACCTAACTGTTGAGAACCCATTACAAAAATGATCAGAAGTACCATGATTGCAAGAGACATGTATTGCAGCCACTGTTTCTTCACTATTCAGCTACTGAATGTTTTGCATTTTAAAAGCCTTAATTGTTTATATTGTATTAATGTGTTTTTAAAGATAAGGAAACAATATTTTCCTTGTAAATTGTTGTTCTGAACACTTAAATAATTTTCAGGGAAGTCCAGTTCTGTATCTTAATACCCCTGTTTGTTGTGCACCACAAAAGAAAAACTGTTAAATTCTGTTACCTTTTAAAAGGCGCCTCCAGTTAATCAGCCTTGCTGTAGCTTAAGGTCTTTACCCTCTTGAGATTTATTTTGGTTAACAGTCTTCTGAAATTCATTGTATGTAAATAAATTTAAGTGAGCAAACTTAAACATTTCATTTAGGTATTTAAGTTCTTTCCTAATAATAAAGGCTAGATGAACTCCTAAAAAAAAGAAATCTTGCTCTGGAAAAGAAAGGCACAGATTTCTGTTGATCTCAATATTTTATAAATTCAAAGTTTTTGGCAATCTGTTTTCAATCAGTTTTTTCCCCATCCTACTTTGTTTCAAAATTTTAAGTGAAACATCAACATATCTACAATCACATTTTCATTTCATTAAGAAAAAAAAAAGTCAGGAACTATTTTTTTATACCTTTAACAGATAGAATGCACTTCTAGACCTGTTTAGGGTAGGCAAAATCTCAAGTTTTATTTTTATGCTTCCCTATAGCTTTGTCTTTTAAGATTTTAAATGTCTCTATTTCCCATTGGATCTATTAGCCACTACAAATTCATCTGAGAGTAAATATTTCTTTTGTACGTGTTGCCACAGGCAAGGAAGCACACACTGCAGCCCGATGGGTTAAAATGCACTGTTAACCTGTACTTTCTCTTGGAAACTCCTGCAAAAAACTCAGTACATTGTACTACTTTGATTTTTCCTTTAAGAACTGAACAACAGAGAAGATGCATCAAATGCATCAAGAGAAGTCACTTAGTGGATAAACGTGTCCTGACACACTTGCTGGTACAGTGTCTTGCTTTTGTTTAGACCTTACCAGTTCTCAGTTGTGAATATTCACAAAGGATTAATGGTAGAAAATGCTGTTACACCAGGTTGCTCTCTCCTCTCACCTTCCCTGAAAGCTGCTTACTGAAGAACAGTGCAGTTTAATTCATTTTCTGCTTACCTCCTCTGGAACACTGCAGCTAGTTAGCAGTTCATCCCCCCAGCCCACAGACTGCAGCTGAGGGTGGCAAAGATCGGTGTGGGCTTACTGGCTCTTGCCTTAAAATGTGTAACTTAAATCATTCCTTAAAAGACAACCTAGACCAGTAAACACTTCCAGTTGTTATTCCAGTATGACTTTACAAGCTCTTCTGTTCTTATCCAATGTGGTAAAGCTGGGTAGTGGATTAGATTTGCCTTTTTTTTTCCCCTTGCTGAGTAACAGTGTTGTAACTATACACTTATACGGGGTGACTAGTATTTCTGATTGGGCCCCGGTCAAGAAAGGTTTAACATGGGACATTCTATGTTAAACATCAATAAAAAAAAGTTTAAGTTTTGCTCCAGACTGCATCAATGCAGTACACCTGACCAAGATCCCATAGACAGGATTTCCCAGCCCTACAAGCAAAGTTCCTTGGTGGCAGTCTGGTTTAGAAAAACTATCGAAGTTCTGCCAGACCATCGCTAAACAAAGAGCAAGCTCTAAGATGATTTCTTCAAGCCTCCCATGAGTGGTCTTATGTTTTTTGGTACTAATCTTTCTTGTGCCATCACCTGTGCTTCTAGATTTTGAATTCAATAATAGTGAAGGAGACAACTGAGGTTTTAGCTGGAAGCTAAGTTCGCTATACTAATGTCTGTTTAATTCCTCTTCCTTCCCCACAGACTGTTTCAGAGACTTACTAGAATCTATACAGAATATGAAGGTTTATTTCAAAAGAATACATTTGCAAGAATACACATAAATGCACTCAATGTAACAGTACCTTCTGCAAAAATAGGTTACATAATACCCAGTAATGAAAGAACAATCTTATTTCTCTACAAATTAGAAAGCAGAGATAACAGCCTGGCCAACCTTCCAACTGGAGGTTAGAGTTGTGCATGTTGTGAGAAGGAGTTAACTTTAAAGCATGACACCACAGAGCTAATGTTGGTAAATCAAACTACTAGCACACAGCTGCAAATGATTCTTTTATACAGAATTAACAAATATTTTGGTTCCAATTTGTTTTTTTACACAGCTCTAGTGCCTCAGGGAAAATGCTTATCAAAGATACACAAAAACTATCCAAAATTACAACGTAACTATTAAAATGCCTCCAAAATTGAGAGGAAAGTAATCATGTTAAATTAAAAAAATTTAACCAGGACTTCCAGACAAGATTTCCTGTTTTTAATCAGAGAAAGTTTACAAGAGATTTCAATAAGTTATCTTGAAACCAAGCAGCTGTAGATCTTAGAATCTTCGTGGAGGTCCACCTTTAAATGGCTTAAATCCTGAGCCACTTCCCCTCTGCATGGAATTGCCCGTGATCTGTACAACTCTATTAATTGGTGAAGAGTTACTGGAAACAAAGGTTTAGAAGAAGGGTTAAGTTATGATGAGTATCTAGAAACTCTTGGTGTACAGGTAAGAACATTGTTACGTCTCGGAACGCTCAACTGTTAAAACTGAAGAGACTTGAAACCATGCAAGAAAAGAGACTTTGCAGGAAGTCACTTGTTTCTGTGCAATTGAACAACACTGCCACTAGCAGTGTGACAACTGTGGAGCCGTGTGCTGGCAGGGAAAGATGGGTTTGTGTGGTGTCCAGCAGCACCCCTCCCCAGACAGGAACGTTGCTCGCACCAAGACTACTCTACTTCCTAAGCATAACCAAGGCTTTGAGAGCTCAGTGGGGAACTGAGAGGAAGGAGTAGGTTTTGTACCTCGTATGTGGAGACATCATGCCACCTCCTCCACGGCCATCTCCCATTCTCCGTGTGTCATGATACCCACTTCCTTGAGAACTAGGTCCATGCCATTCTTTTCTTGGTCCAGTTTCACGACTGTGGCGTTCAACAACATGTCTGTCCTCGTTATAGTGCTAGTAAGAAAGTGACAGTCATTCTCAGAATGAAAGGCGTATTTTGTTATCAACAGGAAATGAGCTTTTCAAGAAAGTTAACCTTACAGCTTACATATATAATATCCAAAAGTCAAGCATCTTTTAAAAGGTCAGGCCATAGGCAGCCAACCCATGCTTACAAGAGGTCTGTTAATAATAACTCTGGATAACAAAAAGAGACCAATTTGCAGTAATGATTGTGTGGGTATGCCTGGAGTGAAGTCCCATGAACTCATACTTTACTCCCAGTTCTGCCCTGATCTCTTATCATCCCTGACAGGCATGTTGCATACACGCATACATACAGCTACACAAAGAGAAACACTCTGTTTTGTAATGCTTCGGGAGCTAGCAGCACGGAACAATTGAGTCTGTAGACTTAAAAGACAAGTCTTACAGAAGGTTTTTCTCTTGGTAGCACGTTGCAGATTACAATGACAAACTGCACTGGAAGTAGCAGGCAGTGTAAGGGCAAGACTCTGAAAACAAACGATGACAACAAATTCTTAGCCTAATCCGCAATTCATTCAGGTATTGTTCTGATCTACCTGAAAGGTGCTACACAAAAAGAATTGGTTATGTTTTCTGCAATTTCTTGGCTTATTAAAAAACTAAACAAAAAAAGCACCTTTAAAATAACTAAAACTAACTTGAAAATAGCCAGAATGCTTGCTCATTATTTATATGATACCGTATCATCATGTTTCCAGCATGATTTTGCGTTTTACAGTCTCTCACTCAGGTACACAAACACAAGAAGGTGACTCACTTGTCCTCCACCTCTTTCTCCCATCACGCCTCTTTCTCCTTCCCTGCTTCCATACCCTGAAGCATTGCTACGGCTACCAGGAGGTGCGCCTCTCACGTGTCCAGACACTTCTCTTCCCGATCGTTCTGGCCTCTCGCCTCTGTAAAAATTGCTTTTATCAAAATTTTGGTTTCAGTATAATAGAATCGGTACCAAATCATAGCACATGCAAACTTCAAAGATTCCTTTTTGGTTTTCAGTTTCCTAGCAACTTGCAGTTAGCTTCTTATGAACATTATTTTAGATCTATGGGGCTCTCCAAATAATTAAAGCTTACATGTTATTTGTTTACATCTGCATTCATGCACAAAAGCCTCCTAACTATATGATGCTACACATGATTAAGAACAGACTGCCGGGAGTCAGCATCAAGTTTACAGATGAGGTTTAGCATGCATGACAACCTACACACAACTTTTTTCTAATGCTTTTGGAAAGTGACTTTGCCATTGTTTAGGAGGGGGTCTGTTCTCTCTTTACACATCAATTCTTAAGGAATTGTGGATAAATTCTACTGTGGATAAATTCCACAGGAATCAGTACCTTCACTACTTTGTTGGTTAGCCAGCAAATTTACCTGCCATCCCGTTTGTCTGTGCTTATGCTTCCCTCGCTCTTCCAATTTGCTTGCCTAGGTGGATTTGAACCAGTCTCTCTTGGATGTCGACCATGTGGTATTTCAGGTCTGTCATGAATTATCACTGTTCTTCTCTCATCTCTGTCTCCTCGCACTTCTCGTCTGTCTGTATCTCGAAGTTCACCTCTTGGTTGTGGTGGCTCATTTCTTCTGGACTCACTGAAGTTCTTAGGATATCTCTCAAACCCTGGCTCTTCTCTTCGTGCTGTTGGGCGAGTCTTTTTTGCTTCACCTTGATTTACAAAACGTTCTCGCCTAAGTTGTTAAAGTAGGAAGAAGTCATTTGCTTGTCTCTCATTTTCCCACTTCTCTGCACATGTAAGCACATGCGTAAGTATACAAAAATATTATTGATCTTTATATTACACTTTTATTTCCATGTATGTGATACGTACGTCACAGATCCTTCCCACCCCACGTTATATTTACTTCTACAATTGTCATTTTGAGCTCGAGTTCTTACAGCCAGTTTAACATTTCTTTATGCATTTATCTGTTCACGTTTTGGTCAGTATAATTTAAGCAATTGCAGGGCCTCCTTTTTGCCTAGGATGAAGCAGAGTGAATGGTAGATTTCTGAAATCAGCTAGAAAATACAATTCTAGTTCACTGCAGCATAAAAGTAGAAGGCCAGAAGATACAATTATGTGGTCTTAACTTTGTTTCAAGGAAACATGAAGTTGGATCCAGAACCAGCATTTACTGCACAGTGGCATGGATCCTGCTGACCGTGACTCATGCAAGGTATGCTCTGAACTCATTGCGTCAGTTGCTTTTAGCCTTGCTGCTTTCCGAGATCAGTCAGCAAGTAGGACAGATCTAATCCACTGGAACCACGTATGACTACACGTGAAAGACGAATAATCACCAAAATTCTTTCTGAATGTCATCCAAAAAGACCACCAGGCAGCTAGTTTAAAGTCCTCAGAGAAAACTGGACTAGATTCCATGATATAAACACCCAGTCCTGAAGATGCAAGAAACTGTGGGACACTACGGCAATTCTACTGCATCAGAACTGTATAAAGCCTTTAGCACCATTTTAAATTTTGAACAGTTAAGAGTGAAATCCACAGAGATGTCGACAGGCAATTATCTAAATTTACCTATCAAAAGAAGATGGTGGTACAGAAGAACCTTCTGGATATCGTCCCCGTTCTCTGTGATCAAAATCATTAAACCTGTTCTGCTGGCGACTGTATTCTGAACCATGACTAAAACGTGCGTCTGTATCGAGAGCCATCTTCTTATTCTCATTCCAGTAAGGATCATCTCTCCTTGAAGCAAAACAAATGAACCCTTATCAGTTACATATATCCAAATCAAGGCTTAATATGCAGAAAATTGTTATAAGTGAGTTGTCTCTTTTCAAGACATTCATTCGACCTTTGGAAACCCACTAACAAAGGTAGACTCTTTAAATAGTAGTGAACAAAAAAATTTAAGGGAAAAAAACCCCAAAACATCCTCTGTTTGAAGTGCAAATTAAAGAGACAAAATATCCATAAAATATGTAATAAAATCTAAGCAATAATATACAGTGATGGCCAGTTTAAAAAAACAACAAAACCCAAAACCCCGCAAAAACCACCTCTGTAGCAACATTTTGCCTTGAAATGATCCTCCTATGAAAAAAAAAAGTTTCCCTCTAGGGAAAAAAAAAACAAAACCACCACCAAAACCACAAACCACTCACAAATCAGAACAGCTTTCTCAGGAAAGACTAGTGTAGGAAATGTCCCAGCCCTGCTTCCTAGAAACATGCAGGTACAGAGCCTCTACGATAAGAATGTGAGATACTGAAGTGTGCATCAGTAGCCTTTGAATAATGAAGCTGTCATTATTCCTGTGGTGAGGAAATATTAGTGTTCTGCTACTGTATGTACCATGGTGACTTACCTTCCATTGTACCACTGGTAAGTCAATTTGATGGCTACGGTCTCAGTCCTATTCTTACAATCAAATAAAGATCAAAGCCAGTTCAATTCATGGGGCTCAAACAGCAAATGACAGCTGTCATCAGCGTCAGTATAAATGAAAAGCCATCACACTGACTTCCTGAACCATCCATTTACCAGAAATGTGAATTCTTAACAAAGTAGAAGCTAGAAATTTCAACCATTAAGGCAGGAGAACAGCTTTTCTCAGCAAATGCACTGAATTGCATTATGTTCTTTTCATTTCATACAGTAAGAATTAATTCACGAGATGCTTCTCTTATTTCAAAACTCTCTCCTACAGATGAGGTATGTTTCATCCTTGGCATAAACTGATGTCAAAACCAAACAAATACCAGAAATTGAGTTATTCTGTAAAGACTTGTTTCAGGTACAAATGCATCTTCAAGTCTGACACAAGGTTGGTAGCTGTTTCTTTTTACTAAGTGCTGTAAAACTATGGTTTGGGAATGAGATTACCTGTGATCTACATCACGTGGACGTTTCAAAGAATTCCTCTTTTCCTGTTCATAACGAAGTTGCTGCTGTTGTCGACGAAGTTCCTCCCTTTCACGAGCAATACGCTCTGCTTCTTTTCGACGTTCCTACCGTGAAAGGGAAGGGTGAATAAACACAACAAACGAAAACAGCTCTTTATTAGAGATACCTATAGAACAGTGAGCAAGTACACAGAATTAATACTTGATCGTTTTCTATTAAAAGCTAGCTGATATAGTTCGTCCTTGGATAGCATCTCAGATTAAAGAGCATAAGGAATACTTCTCTAAAAAAGTAGACCACATATCCGGAGAAGCTATTGGCTGTAAGATAGAAATATCTCCAGGTAATTTATTGTATTGCTACTGTATTTGTTGCCCAGAAAAACATTTCATTGTTCGCAGTGATATTCTCTAGCAAAAGTCTAGTAGAATTATGGAAGACTAGTACAGACAATATGATCTACTGTACTTCAGTTTTAGAGACAGACATGCATAGCCACTGCTATGTGGTTATACAGACATGTATACCACCACATATGATTATGCAGTGTTTGGCTGGTTCTTTTATGGGCTGGGTGGAAGGGTGAAGAGAAAAATTCACTGCAAGTGCAAACTGATACTCTAAAACGATCTTGCACTACAGTTCAAAATATAAACATGCGCACCTGTTCAATACGAACACGCTCTCTTTCCAAACGCTCCCGTTCCATCCTTTCCCTCTCTAGTTTTTGCCTTTCAATTTCTAATCGTTCCCTTTCTCTCTGCAAGCATTCTTCTCGTTCGTGCATTATTCGTATACGTTCTCTCTCACGACGC
>NW_010111797.1:38987-58519 GCF_000699245.1 Pterocles gutturalis
AGCAATTTCTCTTCGCCTAAAAAAAAAACCAAAAAGGTATCAGAAACTCATCTGAAAAATTTTCTCATCTAAAACTAACATCACCACAGGCATAAACATTAAAAAAAACTGAGTGTAAGCTCTTGACAGAAGTCCTGGTATTGGAAGTCTGCTCCTTTTAGTCCCAGGTAGCCAAATTGCTTTTAGCCTATTCTACAGAACAATTTAAGCAGACAAAAGATACTAGGAAAAGTTATATCAAGAATCATCATTCCTGATGTATTTTATGCTGGATTCATGTTTTGAAGTTGTCAGCTGGCAGACAATAACAACAGCTCAGCAAACAATATTATTTGGATCTTAAATACTATTTTAGCTCTTGCCCTCTTCAAGCTAACAAAAAATTTACACATTGCTTTCAGTCCAAAAACAGCACAGAATAACATGACCACTCTGACTTGCACACGTTAGGTATACTTGTCAACAGTTTCACTTTGCTTTCTTCTTCCCACCTCCTATAGTACAGCTTACAGGAAGCAGGAAAGGAATTTTTCTCCTTTGAGCTTTATGCTTGCTGGGAATTCCTTTGTTTAGGGAAATCCAGCTAACAAAAGTCATTTAACTATCCTTTGCAAACTTTCAGTCACATCAAAAGAGCAAAATAGAACAGTGTAGCCATTAAAGGGACAAGATTGTATTATGCTTGATTTGTCACTTAGATACATAACAGTTCTCTTTTTAAAAACAATCAATCAAAAAACCTCAAACACTATTTTTGGCCACATCTCCTAGTCAACTTCTCATCTTTTTGAAAGGAAAACTGGCATGCAGTAACACTTAGGAGATACACCTCCTCATAACAAACACTAAGCTATTTGTGTACACATATGGATATCAAAAGAGTAAATAAAAATTTTGGAGTCCGTTAATTCATATAAAGATACTGTTAGGTAGAGTCCCAGACTTTAACATCTGAGTAAAAGGCTTGACAGAATGCAATCTGATTAGATTTCTAAATATAGTATCTTATCAATTAATGTATAAAATAGCCTTTAGCAAGAAGTTGAATTACTACCTTCGGAGTTCAACAGCTCGTCGTATTCTTTCCAATCGAACCATGTGTTCTCGCAATCTCTGTTCCTTCATCTTTTCAAAAGGCAAGATATCCTTTCTACCCCTGTATTCCCTGAATTTCACTTTATCTTGAATAATACGCTCTTTGTTCCTCAATATCTGTGGCTATAGATAGAGATTACAATGGTTATTTCAGAAGTCTCATTCATTTAGGGAGATTTCTGGATGCTATGTTCAAGTATCATTAACTACTTAGCTATCCCAAAGCATACAAAGCTTCTATCTAAGCTTAACAGTTTGTGATAGTTTATTGACGCTTCAGTGAAAATATCAACTGTAAGGTAGTATCAAATCAGATAAGGATTGCATGAAATCTACAGATACTTACTTTATCAAACCTTCCCCTTCTAACTGTCCTAGTGTGGCCTTGGTCTCCTTTTGTTTGGTCTAAAACTACAATTTGGCCTGGGCTTTTACCACCTAGTGAGGGGGAGAGAGAGAAAAAAAAAAAAAAGGAAAAAAGGTTTAAAACATGCACACATTCCTATTTGCCCATTGCAGATCTTCCTTAGTGAAACTTCTAATTCTCTAAATTGAACTGTTACTGGTAGGAGGAACATACCAGCACAAGACTGTAATTAAGTAGCAATATAAAATATGGACGCTTTTACATCAGCTCTAAAGTAATACATGTTACTGCAGTCTAAAAAAGAATAAGTGCTTAACTCTCTGGTTTCTGGTAAGAGCAAGAACATGCCCCCAAAACAAGTCAGACACACAGATTCAACAGAAGGAAACATGGGTATATTGCATACTTATTCTTTTCTTGTCTTCAGTTTTTTTAGTGGATTCTTGATTAGGGCCACTTGCTCCATTATCACTCTTCTCATCTTTACCTTCTGTTTTCTTGGCTTCTTTACTTTCTTTTTTTTCAGATTTATCAGATTTCTTTTCTTCTTTTTTGGTTGACGGAGTTCTTATTAGGAAAGAAACGCACAAATGCTATGAGGAGAATTCAACTTAGAGGATTTTCACAACTTCAGAAGACATGTGAGATTTCTTACTTGCTGGCTTTATCGCTTGATCCAGTCTTCTTGTCTCCCGTGCTTCTACCCGAACTAGATTTCTCATCACTTTCCTTCTTCAACTCCTTTTTGGAAGGATCACCTTTCACCTATATTTTTTCCAAAACCAAATAGGTTAATACAGACTCTTGCATAAGATGGTCTATTTTGGGGGAAGTTTTCATCTCATGAAACCTACTTTCTCAACAGAAATTTGTTGTCCGTGCAGCTCTGTTCGATGAAGGTGTGCAATACATCTAGCCACTTCTGTACTAGAAGACATTGTTACTATGCCGTAACATTTTGCCCCTGGGCTTCGTGCATTTGTGACCACCTTTGCACCAAGTACCTACATAAACAGGTAAAATTTAGGTTTTGAGAGAGACATTTCTAGTAAGGAAGTGATGGTATTCCAATAATATTTTACCCTGGTATATAAAAACCAAAACAAACAAAACCACCCCAACAGCAACAAAAACCCCACCCCACTAGAAAGACTGGCACTCCAAGTTTTCAAAAGGATATAATTCCACGGGAAGTTGCAGCTCTCAGAACTTTATCCCAGCTTTCACATCAAGGCATATTCATGCTTACATCCTGTTTTGACCAGTGACCACCTCATGCACATTATCTGTATGCTTCTTTTGGCAGTTACTGTCAAAATTCACCCACAGAAACACCACTGATCTGAACTTGACAGTCCATCTCTGACAGATGAACCCCACAAAAAAGTCAGCAACTGCCAACTGATGGCAGGAAGGTATAAGAAGTATTATGTATAAACTTAGTAGGGGAGTCAGTTCTTCAAAGGCATCTAAGCAAATGTGTCAATTAAGCAATTTTAGCAACCAGCTCTTTGACACCTGCTTCTTGAGAAAGCATTAAGCTTTGTGTTCCTGCTCCTTGCTAGAATTTCTGTAACTACTGGAGCCAGTCTTCTTGATGTCGTCATGCACTAATGCAACATTTTTCTCTTTATAGCAGTCTGCAATGGCAGAATAATTTAGAAACTAAATATTTACCAACTCATTTAAACCTGGGAAGCGACATAAAAGCAGGTACCAAGCATCTTTGCAGCAAAAACAGACGAAGAATTGGAAGTACTAACAAAATATACTCTCAGGCTTCAACACTTGAAGGCATTAATTAAAATCACCTACTAAATTCATTAGAAAAGTCAGATATCCATTAATCAGGACATATACTTGATATTCACAGTGCTAAGATTCTAACTACTTCCCAAGATGCAATAATGTCATAACTGCACAGGCTTATATAAACACTATGAATTCACATAGTTATGAGCAATTCCTTTGAGAAAATAAGAACTGCAAAAAAAATTGTTTTCAGAAGACTGCTTAGCTTATAGGGATTCTGCACTGTTCTATTTGTATGTTCCAATTCGTATGTTAAATTAAACCAAAATCCAGGAAAACAGACTTAGTTTAAGCAGCCCGTAAAAAGTCATTAAGTCATCACGAGAGACCCTAAAAGAACAGCCACTAACTGTCACATTTTTTTACCTATTTCTCCCTGTCATCAGCCCTCAGATCACAGTTTAAAAAACAGTCTCCCAAAGCAGCTGGTTCTCTAAAGGCTGTTTATATTACAATTTTACCAGTTAGCACATCATCTTAGATTCATGGTTAAACAGAGTTGCTGCAAAAGAACATAGCCATTATTATTTAATTAAAAAAAAAATTAAAGCCAGTCCTGACCAGTCAAATTTGTGATATTTGTTTTACATCTATCTTACCTCAATAGGAAGAAAAATTTCTTGTAAAACTAACATACGGTTCTTCCTGCAAGCATGCACTCTTACTTCAGGTGCTGCAGTTACTGGATTTTTTAGATTACAGTAGTTGGCCATTTCATCTCAGACTTTTACTTAAATAATTACTCAATTTCTGGAACTGACTAGAGAGGGAAGAGACACACACAACACACACTGTAACACGCCCCATGAAATACCTTTCCATATTTGCCAAAGAGATTTTTCAAGTCAGCAGCTTTTGTGTTGGAAGACAGTCCGCTAACCCACAGGTTTCTAGTTGAACTTCCACTGCTACCACTAACACTGCTCGCGCTTCCTGAAACAAGTATTACAAAACAGCCAAAAAATTAAGGAGACAAAAGGTACCATGAATATTGAACTAAACTGTTGCTGAAAAGAAAAAACTTAGCCTGTTACCTTTAAATAACTGTTTATCCGGTTACCTTGCTTGAAAAGACTTCTATATAAAAAAAATATATGCCATAAGATTTCATTCATTTAGCCATGTACTGAGAGCAACAGCTTGGCTAACTCATACCCAAAATGACAGCTAGAAAAATCATACAGTTCTTTGTTAAAGGCATGCTTTACCCCTCATTTGGGTATGTACATTTAGCTTCAACTTCTGGTTCTTATCAATAACTTCCATCCAAGAAAATTTTTTTTAGCACCCAACATTTGTTCTTCATCGGTACACCTTGCACCACTCACATTCCCAAAGAGATGGCAGAAAGGAGAACAAAGGAGACTTAGTTAATCCTAGTGTCCAGAATAATGTGGTCACTTCAAGAAGTTGTGGAAATTATTGGCCCTCCATCCAGAACAGCTTTTGAAAAATACTGGTGGATGTAGAACTGCATGCAACCCACCAAAATAATTTCCCACATACTAAGGAAAATACTAAAGCAAAGCTGGAAACACATTATGTGCCTTCAACACCATCCCTCTCCCCCCAGATTAGCCATTTTTGCAACAACATAGAACTAAGAACACAAGACATGAATGTAATCTTATTCCCAACACCTTTCAGGCTTATGTTATTTACTTCAGTTTGTTGTTGTCTGCTGCTAAATATACCAACTGCTTTTGAGGATGTTAAAATGTAGCCAGTCACAGGCAAGGCCAGAACTGGATCTCCAGCTAAACGGCTGGAAAATCTGGTGGTATGCAGAGTTTTAAAAGGTAATGTAACCACCTTGAGGAAAAAGGGTAGTTTTCCTTCTTCAGTGCATCAAGATGAACTTAGAGGAAAAGCAACAAACCTCAGTTATCATCAAACTAGGATTACCTTGATAATCCCAGATATCTTGATAAACCACGATACACTTAGAAGATAATGAAATATCACTAAAGAGCCACTACACTGGCTTTGGCTCTGTATTTTAAGACAGCTTTTTAATGGGTACTATGACAGTTATCATATATGCTACATGACAACAGATTTGCTGTATCTTAATTTAATTTCATTGTAAGCAAATCACTCTCATGAAAAGACATGCAAAGACTGAATTATGGCTGTCACAAAAAATTCTCTTCAGAAACTAATTTAGCAGGTAAAGCTCCATTCATCAATTAGTGATATACAGAAGATTCTGTGACAAAGGTTTTCGGCAGAGCGCTACTAGGCAAAATAAGGAGACACATGAGTTTATACAAATGCATTTGTTCAACTATGAAGCACCAGTATAACTGGTGACACATGTACTCTTGAGCTCCACTCTGGGAATCTGGAACGGTAACAGAGTTTTATGGTAAGAGACAGAAACTCCAAGGCAGACAAATAGGTCCAACTTTAATGCACTAAACAGCCACAAGTGTAATTTTGCCAGCTGGCATTTCAGCTTGGTTGAGAGTTCACTTTATTTAAAAATCAGCTAGAATTACAAACAAGACAAAAAAATTTAATTGGTGTTGTGTTTAAGTATTTGCAATTATTTTTTGCTTGTTTTGTATATAACGTCAACCCAAGCTGGTGTATAGAAGTTACAGCAGGCTTATCTGAAAAATCACACCTTCTCATCAAAACAAAGACCTGGGAAACATTAAGTGAAATTTGCTCCCAAAAGTATTTTGTAATAGGAGAATGTATGGTCACTGAGTCTTTAGAATAAGTATTTTTGATCTTACAAGGCATCTGGCATAAGGGAAAAAAAAATATATGTAGACACAGACATATAGCTAATGACTACTGTACCTCTAGCAGTTTACTACAGACGGATGAGTTCAATTCTATAAGCCATTTTACTATGTGGCAAGCAATTTCTCAAACAGGAGAGAATTTAGTTCAAGACAATACGACCCTAATTTGTAATAGTTACCTTTATCATCCTTTGATGTTGTCTTGCTTTCTTTAGATTCCTTAGTAGAGCTAGAGAAGCAAATTAAATATCAGAAAAAAATTGAAAATACAGAATAAGTGTTGCATTTTATACTACTAATACTAATAGACAAGTTAACATTTCAAAAATGAAAATAAAAAAGGGCTAGACTGTATATTTGAACAAATTATTCCCTTATGGATTCTTGCACTGATTTTCCCCAAGATGCCTGAAGATCTAGATTTTCTGACAACTCTATTCAGTGGAAATATGGCAATCTTCTCCAGATTTCAGGACGGGGACTTGACTTCATTTTGTGTTCTTAGAACTGATAGCTGTTCATTACCATCACCACAAGGACATTTACAAAAATCGTCAATTTGAAAAAAAAAATAAACAAATGCTGACAATGCGACAATGCAATCAGTAGGACATAGTGTCTATACGAAGATCTTGAATTTTAAAAAGTAACTTATGGCGGTCAAAAAAAAAAATCTATAGGCAGGAGCATAGGATACTAATTATAAGATTCTTGCTGCTACCCCCTTAATGCAGAGTGATCTTATTGAATGCTGGTACTCAGTATCGTAAAGAACTGACATAGAAAAACAAACCTCTTTGCTTGACCAGAGGCCCCAGTAGACGAGGGACCTTTCTTCAAAGTATCCTTTTCTTTGTCTCCAGATTCTGCTTTCTTTGAACCTTCTCTGGCTTCCTTCTTGACGGGATCACCCTTCACGCAGTCTTCCTTCTTACCATCTTTATGGTTCTCAGTCATCTCATAGTCCTTGCTTTCCTTCTCCAGGCTCTGTGAAATCGTATCCTGCCCATCCTTTGGCTTACTTGCTTCAGAATCTGTAATTTTCACATTTTTACCTGTTTCTAGGAGGTCATCACCATCAAAATCCAGAGTGATGGCATCTTCAGCCTGGATTGTAACCGATATGTTATCATCCTCAGCTTCTTTCAGAGAGGTGTTAGCTTCCATCTCTTCGTGAGCCGTGTGATCAGCCTCAGCTAGGCTTTCTTCTGAAGGAAGAGGTTTAGATACTTCTTGTGTACCATCACCAGAACCTGCTTTATCTAAGAGGATTTAACAGGAATAAATATGGCAAAACAAGAAGTTTAAACAATTTCATATGCATAAGCTAGAATAGGACCTAGAAAATACAAAGCCAGTTATTAGCACTGATGGAAGGTTAGAAAAAAACACAAGGTGTATTAACACAAATATAAATCCTTTACCCAGGATCACTTATTCTTCACGGCAAAACACATTTTCTAGAGACAAATACCAAAACATTAGGAGGGAGAATATGGTTCCATCCTGGAGATACCCGTTCTTCATAAGAAGTATCTGTTTTCCAGTTTAGGATTTAGTGTTCCAGAAGAAAATAGTTGCTTTGGATGCTCAGTTTGATTTAATCTGTCTTTGAATCTTCCTGATTCCAGGACTTCTACACTTCCCAAATCCCAAAGAATTACAGTCTTGGAGAATTCCACCCAGTCTTCCACACTGGTGTTCTCTTTTGCTTTTACTTTCCAAGCAGTTGTTTGGCAGTCAAGTTAGCTGTACAAGGCTGCTGTAGGACACGGAGGAGGGAGCTTTAATCCAGAGTTCGTAGACAAGCTGTTCTCAGTCTTCATCCACTGGACAGATTTTTCCATCTCAGTCCCACATAGGCATCTCCAGCCGTCTTCTTGGATTTGCACAGATGAGACACTTCTGTCATAGGGTCCCTCGTAAACGTGGAGTCTGTAGTTTTATCCTGTAACTTCAGTAATGCGTTTATCCATCTTGTGTAAAGTGACGGTGTTCCATGTCCCTTCTAGTCCACAATACATAGGATCCTTAAGACTTCTGTCCAGGAAGTCTGTTTGTCCAAATGCATTACATTCCTTCTGTAGTTTAACTAATGTGCACAGCTTTAAAAAAAAGGTAGCCACTCCACAAGTTTCCAAACACTTGTTTTACCATCCTATATACAACTGGTATTTTTAAGTGACAGTAAGCCAAGCATATGGTGGTCCATACATTTTTGGGGTGCTCAAGTTCAGTGTAAGGGTGTAGCATTTCACTCAATTAAACATCAGTTACTGCAGTGCAAATTGGAAGCTTCTGCATCAAGACTTACCGTATATTAAAATTGGATTCCTTGAATACTATGTTTTTTTTCATTAAGAATTACAGTATTACAACTATATTATACATCCACCACAGTAACTGACAAGTACGGTAATCAACTCTTAAGAGTAAAAGAACTCTTAGAAGTGGAATAAACCCACTGACTGCAATGATTCTAGGCGCTGAGCTTAATAAGAAGACAACTGATACTTAGTACTGGAGACAAGCCTAGTATTAGTAAAGAGACTAAGTATTACAAGAGAAAGGTGGCTACTCGATCAGACTAACGACCTCTGAACTCTATTAAAGTTTAAACATACCTTTCTCATTTTCTTCATCTTCACCATCCTGCAAGAAAAGGAAGTCAAGACTAAATGTCTCCTACTTTAAAACTTGAATCAAAACAGTTCATATTTTCCACAGAATTTCTACCATATGAAGGCAAATGAATGATGAACTGAAAACTGTTTCCAAAGAAAAAATTACCTAGAAACCAAGCCTGTGCATCTCCCTTGTTGAATCACTGAAAATTTGTACAGAACTTCACTGGCATCTATCTGCAACATTTGTAGTTTGCAACTGGTTGGAACACAGCTGTTTTCTTCCCTGCTTGAACTCAACAGGGCATTTCCAAACTGTTCCATGTCTTGCTAAAGCCTTTAGAATAGATGTCACACTGCCGATTACTACTTTCAATGAAATGCAAGCAATCCATCATTAGCTTTAAAAGGCTTAGGACGGAAGTCAGAAACCAGAAAGACTTCCTCCACTAAGTACCTAAAAATGAAACTGTGACTTTAATAAGTATTTACTTATTTATTGTTAGCCTCACTGAGCACAACATGCTGTATGAGATGTCCCTTTTCAGACATCAATTCCATTTAACTCTAAATGAATTTCTGAACATAAAGATGTTACAGGTATTAGTATCAACAACAACAAACCAACAGCAACCAACCAACACCCCTCCCACCCTTGTAAACATTCTCCAAAGGCAATTTTCTATGTTAAAATGGGCGTTCTAAACTCCTGTATTGGCTGTACGTACTACCTTAGCATTTGGCACAGCCCCCTGAAGTGTTCTTAAGAGAGTTTCAAACACATTCTTTGCTAAAAGACTATGCACTGAATACTCCCAAATTGTAGACAGGAATTTGCATTTAAATAGGACATTTTTTTCGGAAACCACAATTATCTGCATTATAAAAAATAAATAAAAAAAAGAAAGCTTCCCATACTGTTTACCTTTACTGTATTACATCATCTGACTCTAAGATCTATACTGAAACAAAAAGCCAGTCTAAAGTGATCTTTTCCAACTAAACAGACATGAAAATCAGCTTAACAGAACTGAACTGGAACTTACATGGACAGTTGGAAAAGTGTAATCTTCTATGTCTCGGCCTCCAATTTCCTATAAGAACATAAAAAGGACTTGCTCAGCAAACTATCTCTAAGACACTTAAACATTCAGAGAGTCAAGAGATTCAGTTAACTCAGAAAACATTTTAGTTAGTGGATACAGACTCAATAAGGTGAGCATCAATGAGCAGTTCTCATGACTTACATCTTTCAGTTCAGTGTTCAGATTATGCCAGTTACTAACAGTACCAGCAAAAAGGACCACTTAGGAATTCTGTATGGACTGTGGTAGAACTTTATCAGTCAATGCCACATTTGTTTCAGGACTACTCAAACACAAGTCAAGTAGAACAGAAAGAAAAAAGTACCAAATTACCTTTTAGAGATAAGCAAGACAAACTGTAAAACTATTTCTGACTTCCTAGTAATACAAACCCACTCAGAAAAAAAATGTAAATTTTGCTGATAAAAATATATGTACAATACAACAACGTACCTGACTTTCAGCATCCTTTTCTGCATCTTCTGTTGTCTCTGCTGGCTCTAGATTATGGTATCTTGTCTTTTCTGCAGATGGTGGTTCTTTAGCATTCAAGTTCTCATCTTCAACAGATTCTTTCGAGTCCTTTAATTCATCGTTTTTGTCTTGATCACCTGCATCTTGAGTCTCCAATTCACTTTCCTTTTGGTGTGAACAACAAATATTTCACATAACTACAGGTATTAGATACATTCTGAAATATTCACTGCTACAGTCCCTTTTTCTGCAAAATACTGTATCACATCCACAATAAAAATTCACAGCATGTTTAAAAAAACCTCACACCTTCATACCCTTAGGCATCACAGCTGTGAACACAGTAAAAACAATGCTCCAAATTTCCCCATAAATTAGAGCAAAGAAGATGGAAGCCTTTCTTTGTAAATAAAGCCAAGCATTAAACTTAAATGTAAACTGGGAAAAAAAAATTACATACTTTTATTACCTTGACAAAGGAATCCTCTTCAACTGCAGCATCACCAGTTAATTCATCAGCTTCCTGCTTTTTACCTGAAATGATAGGATATGCTAATGCTAGAGCTGCTATGTAGAGGAGACTTTCTTTCAATACAGATTATGCGCTGGGCCTTAGTTTATTATTCTCTATGCTCTAGTTTATCTGAACTGTTCCCAAAATTGAGTATTTTTAAGGTGAGGAGAAAAAATGTCAGCTGAGTGAGCATGAACAATCAGCGCAGTTGCATACCCAAGCAGTTACATCCAAGTTAGTGATTTTAATACCACTCCTTCCACTTTGCGTGATAATGGAATTCAGGAGAACATGAAACTGTACATTTCTAGAATTACTGGAGTTAACCAGACTTTATAGGATAATTAGCATCGCTGAGCAACTTCAGACAGAAGGGACCTCTAAAGGTCATCTAGTCCACCCAACCTCCCGCTGAAAAGTAAAGTTCCCGCTATGACTGGATTGCCCAGGGTTTTATCTAGATCTGTTTTTGAGTATCCACAAGTATGGCAACTGCACAGCCTCTCCAAGCCACCTTTTTCAGTGCTTTTCATCGCTAGAGAGAACAATCAGCAGAATTGAGTCATGTGAAGCACACATTTTTCTAGATGTTCTCTACTGTACTAAGGGTATGTTCCATTGAAGAAGTCTGTTCTTCCAGCACACACACACTTTTCTCTAATAAAGATGCCTCTGTGGAGATGATAATTAGGCACCGTTCCCTTTGGGAACCCACTGTTTTTCCTTAATCTTCTGCAAAAACAAGACCAAAGAACAATAAGTATAAATATCTCCACACAAATAATACCCTTCACAGAGCATTCCGTGTCTCTGATTAATTCTGTCAAAGATTAGCCTATGCGATGGTTTCCAGCAGTTCAAGGTACAAAAGCAGTTCTGTTAGGCAGCAGCTTTACTATCTGCTACTGAAACTCCATTCAAGATCCAATGGCAGTCATCATCGGTATCTAATGCTTTATTTTTTCATGTTACATCTTCATCCTCTCATGAATGGCTAAATCAATTCTATAGATATTCAAAAGGAACAGCAAAGGAAAACCTAAGCTGAAGTCTGATACAGAATGGACATTTCTGCTACCTGGAATAGCCAATTTTGGTCGGTCATTAATTCCATAGTCTTTCATACACAGTTCTTAAACTGCATTTCAGAGCTGGAAACTGCTCAACTACAGGGCAAGAAGAGAGACTACTGTTTTGGTTTCACTTAGATCCCAGTTAGCCTTACTTGTTTCACTGAAAGGCGGCACTCTGACAGTACCCCTCTATACAGCGTATTGTTTTGAGTTCAGATGCACACTAGCCTCCAGGAAAAGACACATGGCAGAAGTTATTTCTACAATTACAAAACATGAGATCTAAACGCATAAAGAGACCTTGCCACTGCTTTTACTTCATTCAAAACAAGCAAAATATTCCTGTTATATTTCTAATGGAATAGATTTGTGAGACTGGTGCAACAAGCCAGCAACACAGGTATCCTTAGGGAATCCAGCTTTCCTCAGAAAGAAGAATGCACTTACACTGGAAGGGACAGTTTTTGATGTGCATCACAGCTGATGCCTGAAAGCAAGACTAATCCAAATTTGGTATTACTATTTTAGCATTCTGTGACAGAATCTACAGCAACAGCTATCTTCAATAGAAATGAAAAGCCGTGAGAAACAGCAAGGATTTCTACACGCATTCAACTATTTTCCGTTTTACCCCTCTCACATTTCAGTTCTTTAGTTTGTTAAATCTGAAACACTGAATTTTTCCTGCAGCCCACATCCAGCTAAGCATACACAGAGACAGGCAAACACACACAGCAGATGCTAGACATTTAGCAACTATCTAGCATATACTATGATGAAAGCTATTTAAATTCACTCATTTTGCCTGAGGAAATCTGGCAGGTGAACGAGAACCCAGACTTTATAGGGAACAGAAAAAAAAAAAAATACGCACAAAGCTACCTCAAGGTAGTCCCATCATTCTCCAACAGCAACTACAGAACCGTATTTTATTGATGGGTCCTCATCAAGAGGAAGTTATACCTTTCAGTAATGAAGCTGTCCGTACCGTTTGTTTGCTGATAAATTAAGCCAGACAGAAATACATGTTTTCACTAGCCTTTCTTTAGTTTGTCTGTCTTTGCAGCAAGTCCTATTTACTCTGAGTACCAGAGGTTTTCCAAGGCATAAGGAGACCCAAACAATGATCTTTGCTTTTCAGCTTCAATCCAGAATGTGGTAGGAAGCTTGCTTTCCCTCTCAGTTCTGTGTTTCAGGTTACTTTGAGCTGGTCAGAGTCACACTGCTCACAAGTGGCACTTCAGGGTTCCGATACAGATAGTTTTCAGATGTTGGTACAGTAACTTGACAAAAAGACAATGTTCACAAAAATTCAAAACACTTTCCACACTGATACTCATCCACAATGGGCTACTGAAAGGCACACTTGGCTCACAATTTCACATAACTAAAATCAGATTGCAACAAACACTTTTCAGAAACCGACTGTTGCTGTGAACTTACTCAAGACCAGTATCACTTTGAGAAAAATAACTGGGATTAAAAGTTATATTAACAACCACGGTCTGAACAGGACTTCTGCACACAACAGACATGGCAGCTCTCCAGTCACACAAGTTGTCAACACACGCTAAAACTTCTGTATAGGTTTATTCATGCAGTGGCTACGGACATGGCAGTGGCGAAAGCAGCACCCACCACAAATCTGTGTGCCTAACACCACAAACGCTAATTTACCTTGGAACGATGGCACTCCTTTATAAGCCATGCTCAACCCCTTTTCTGGCAACAGCAATTGCTACACACCATAAAATTGCAACAGACTATTTACAGGGAGAATGAATATTCTCCTTAGAAGTAAGCAGAAGATTTAGAACATCTTTAAAATGTTGGTTTAACATTATGCAGGTTTAGCTTTCATCTCGTTTACATGCCTTACAGTAGCATAAGCTTGTCCTACCTATTCAAGGTCCTCTACAGTAGAAATTCAGGCTACTTGGGTGTATACAGAATTACAGAACAGCGTATTTTGGACAAGTCTTGAACAAACTAGACATCTGCATCTCATGTACTTCACAGTACAGTGACACACTCATCATAAAATTTTGGAAGAATTAGTGCTTGCATTTCTTCCGGTATTAGCTGAAACCCCCAACAGCATTCTGTTCTACCTGATGCTAAAGATTCAGCAAAAAACATGGGACAGGAGGCAAAAATGAGGAAGGAGAAGGAAAATCTCTACATGGAATAAACCTTTTATAGAGTTATTTAGTTAAGAGGTCTGCTGCAATTTGAATAGTATAACTTGCCACAATATTAACAAAACTAAACTATCCTGTTATATTTCTGTATTTTTAAATGGTAGCATAGGGTAACAAGAACATTTTAGTCTTCTACAGGGACTGCAGGATACTGCTCATTTATGGTTTTTAGAAAGGATGTACTTTGCGAAGTCAGATACTCTCTCGAGAATCACTGACTTGTTCGTAGGATTTGCCACCATCTGTAATCACACAATTAAACATTCATAACACTTCCTAGGGCAGCTCATTAGACATATCACTCACCCCCACCTTAATGAAATTCCTTAGGAAGTATCTGGCAAGATTACTTCTTTCTATCCAAGGGCACATGGAAGCCTTACCTATAGCTTGTTGGGCACTGCTTATATCTCGCTTCAATAAGGCATGATTTATCATAACTTAAACGACAAAATCAACTTTCCAATATGGTACCACCTATGTAAAGGCTTTCTAAGGTTCAGCAAGCATGTTATTTTTCAAGTGTTGATTAGGACTTAGAATATCTACCATCAATACTGCACTCAGGTATTTTAGCTTAATAATTCCCTCCTTCCAGAGAAAGATTATTTTCTAGACATTACCTACTCATTAACATGCAAGAAAAAAGTCTAGTTTAAAAGGAATGCTCTCTTTACAAATAATTTACATACATCTTTCCTCAGAAGAGGAGAATGCATTCATTTCCTTATAATGTACTCTACCTTGAGTAAAACTCTTCAGAAAGAGTAGGGTTTCAGCAGCTGGTTCAATCTTGACAGAAAAAAGTTTGCAGGGATACAGAGAGTGACTGAACACCACGGGTCAGATACCTAGCAATAATAATGGATTAACAAACCTACTTTGTGAGTGAATGAAGACAGACATGTTGTAACATTAAAAGGCCTAATTAGCTGTCCAACAGCATTTCGTGCGAAGGCATCCTCCCAAGAACATTTGGTGAAGCCACTTTTCAATCCTTACTATTTTATTTAGCAATTGCAAAGCAGATCGACAGAACCAGCCACTGAGACAAAGCACAGATCACGTAACGTAACAGACAGGGCCGTAAGACACTTTTTTCAGCGCAGTTGAGAATCCTGATCTTTCTCCAGCGACGATTCACTGGGCAGAAGAACACTGATCTACCCCAGGACACTCTCACCACACAGTGCAGTGTTTCAGAACTCAAATCACACAACTACAGTAAGAGATGTTAACAACTCAGAAGAAGAAAAAATGAACCGACACTTTGTTAAAATACTTATTTGAGTATTCCTGAAGGACAGATGACATCATGACAGATTCTTTCCCTCACTTCACTCTCCTTTTGCAGGCTGACAGTGTGCAACTTAGTTTTGGGGTTTTTTTTTAAGTAACTAAACAGTTTTAATAAAGAAGTCGAAAATATTCGAGCCATAGTATTAGCCATTGATGCCATTGTCAGCATTTGATCTAAGCAACAGTATTGTCAGTTCGAAATTCAGTTGGAAACTAGATGGATACTTAAGACACGAAGGAATACATGTCTATCTGGCCTTAGAAACTTGAAGAGCAGCAAATGAACATCTTTGCTCACATACATACTCAGAGGTTAAAACTGATTAGCCTAAAATCCGTTCTTCATCCACACTAACTCCAAAACCTGGCAGAAAAGTAACTTTCAATGACCAAGTTATGATGTATCAATATGCTACAATATTTTTGACTGCAGATACTTCAAAGGAATGTTCACATCAGAATAATCTGAAAAATATTTCATACTAGCAATAAAGTAATTTCTTCTAGATACGAGAATAAGCAGTAGAACGTTCAGGCTTGAAAAGAACAGCTTTTTTTCCAAAAACTGTCATCTTTACACAAAAAGAGAAATTTGTCCATACCTACTAAATTCCAGGGTGCAGAGGTACAGTTGAGGCAATTAAAGATGGAGCACTTGGTATCTGTTCCATTTTTAAGCTTTCAAACTTTACTTGTCAAAAGCAACTGATCTCACCTGTATAGCTCTTCTGGTTAGCTGTTCTGCAGTCCTTTTTTACCACAAACATTTAATTAAATCAACTTCTGGAAAAAGTGTTAGATTTTGACTAATTTTGCATACAGGACGGATCAAGGATTCTTGTTGGATTACAGAATCATTCTGCAAGCATTATTTTAAGTCGTGATGCAAAATCTTCCAATTATACACTTTCCTGATGAAGATCCACATGGTTCGCTCTGTAATCTCAATTTTGGACAAGTCATTAAATGCCCTGTTTTAAATACGACTCCTTTTTCACACAGTATCTTATGCTGCAGAACTTGGTATGGGACACTGGCAAGCTGCTGTTTGTTTTAAGAGAGAAAGAAGGTCTACATTCAAGCCAGTTTAGTCAAGGCCTTATTCTTCTAGTGTTTTACAGACGTTTCTTTCCTATCTCATAGCAAGCTGACTTTGTATCATCATTGTCGAAAGCTTGTCACAGTCCAGTAAAAAACTGCAGTATATACTCAGTTGTTAAATCAATTTATTGAGCCATTACAAAATCCTGTTCTAGGAGATTAAGTCCCACTCATAGCCTCATTCCTATTCTCTTCCATTTTTGTAAATACACACACAAACAAAGCAAGGAGAGGGAAAACAAATGCCTCACTCCCCCACACGCACTATTTCTCCTCTCTCAGTATTCCAGATCAGCAGACAGTGCTAGGGAATGAGACATCTCACTTTTCCCAGAGTTGCAGTAAAACTGGCTACAGAAGACATTCAGATCTAAAACCAACAGCCACCTGACATAGTTTATGATTTTTCAGAAGGGAAACCTCCTTCTTCTCTCCCATTCACCTCTCTCTGGCTGCTGTAAGGAGATTTTATCCATTATTCCCACTACCTGGCCTTTTCTGAGGCTGTATTTTCTTTGCAAACAAATATCTAATATTCCTGTCCTCCTCTGTACAGCAATAATAGCAAGGGGAAAAAATACTATAGGACTAGTAGTGGCATTAATTTTACTGTTGGGCAGCAATAAAATAATTAAAGAACCATTTAATGTTAGTCTGAAGCTGTGGGTAGGGGGAGAAACAAGCATTAGCAAAAGGCCGAGAGCAATCTGTTGGCAAAATCAGTAAAGGAGGCAACGCTATTCATAGTGAAGAGCATGTACAAGCAAAAGGGGGATCACAATAGTTATTTTTAAATGAAAATTCAGTCCTACTGAATTCAGTTGAGGTGTACGCATCTCCCACATGCCTTTTAAAGTTTCCTAGTGACGCATTAGGGAACAGATTTCTGAAGTGATAGATTTCCAAGTTTTGAGGGATACTTTCTGTTTACTAGTAACATATTTCAGCAGAGAGAGAGGAAGGCAACATCAGAATCAGCAGTTAACACATACAAGGAAAAGTTAGAAAGAAAGACTATATTCTTTCTTAGAAGTAAACCAGCAACATCAAAAAAGATTTTTCCCTAGCAGAATTAGTGAGTTTTTCTTGTCCCACACTTTAAGATTAATATAGCACGAAACTCTCATACCTTTGGCACTAAATTTGCTCATGACTTCTGTAATCCAAACAGTAATGAGAAAAAACTCTTGAGCTTGCAAAGTGAGCAGATAAGAACTTCATGAAGGTCGTATTTTACTTCAAGGTTTACCAAGAACGTATATGTCATACGGACGCCTTACAATTCAATTCCACAGAAGAGGTGGCAGGGAACAGCAACTAAAGCCCTGCCTCAGGGAGCAGCATCACTACTGGACAAACTACCCTTGCAGAAGCAACTAAACAAGAAGGCAGCTCATGAACATTATGCACATCATTATATTAGTTTGGAGAAGAGGCGGATGAAAAGCAGCAGATAAGAGAAGTGTTCATCACAACAGAACAAATAGCCATTTAGATCTCTACATGAAAAACTGTGGAAGCGTTTCCTTATTTAGCTTCCATGTAGTTTTCTTAAGCATCAGACACCTTTCCAGGGTAGGGAACACAATAATGTCACAGAAGAAAATGAAACTACATTGTGAAACAATTCCCTTTCACTTTTCTAGTGTGTCAAAAGTACAGAGAAGTTATTCAAACTTTCTAAGCGGATTGATTTTATTATTAAATTCCCCATTCACATCACCAAACAAAAGCATGAATAATCACTTCCACCACAAAACTCAGCCTAAAACAAGTGACAGGGGTGTCAGATTGATAATTTCCAAAACAGTCATCTATAGCACACGTATGAACATTCTTGGCATGTATGTTCAATGAAGAATGCTATGCATAAACCAGACATTTCTTTTCCCAGTATTACTTGGCTATGGAAGCTCATAGCACAACAGAAAACAAAAATGCAAACAAAAATCTCCCAGAACCTCAACTCACAAAACAGTATTTAAATACTTATGCAAAAACCACAGAGCCAACACAATCACTGCCAAATAAATTGGTATAGAATATAAATTATTTTTCAGAAGAGGAAAACTAAAATCTCTTAATTAGACATTTCACAGGGAGCCTTCAGAGCCCATCCAGGAAATTCATATTTATAAATCCTGTCTTCAGTAAGAAGTACACTAATAAACCCACACAACACAGTCCTCCTCAGGCAGTGGCCCCCTACCACATATTGTACACTCATCACTAGCATGTTCTCACAGCTGAACAATCTCTTAGTTTTCCCTTTACTATTGTACAAATACTCTCGGACACGAGATACCCATCCCCAGCGCCACACAGCGGTTCCTATACCCACTTTGCACCTTTTGCACCCTGTGTTCAGGATGTCTCTCAACACAGCATATGCCAAAAAATCTCCTGGATCACCTACACAGCCTCAGCACGCACAGCACAATTCTCCAGGATCTGCGGGCAGTACAGCCCCTATCTCACAACACATCTATTAAGCCACCCATTTTCTGTCTACATCCAGCATCTCCCTACATTGCCTATACAGTGACTGCAAACAGATGAGTAAGGCAATAGATGTCTTACAGGACAGAAGTCAAAACAGTAAAGTCACAACTGTATCCAAACTACAGGCCGCATTCCATGCTCCTTCTCTAAGGCGATATATGCAACAAAAACTGCTTAAGAATTTAACAAACACCAATAGATATTAACCTTTGCCTTTAGATGGTTTCTTGGTGGGTGTGTCAGCCGAAACAGTTATTTCAATATTGTCTGGATCGCCTCCTTCCTCTTCAATAGCCTAAATGAGACAAAACCATACATTTCTTAACACATTTCAGTGGGAAGCTACTCAATTTGACTTCAGCAGAAGTCAGTGAGCCAAAACAATCATTTTTTGCCAGCTCAAAAACATTTTACAAAACACTGGGTTAAACTTTTCACTTCAAGCTGGAAGAGAGGGAGAACACATTAACGACAATGGCAAGAGTTTAAGCTGTTAAAACGACATTTTCAAACTAGAGCTTATCAAGGATCAGCGCATTTCTCTTCGGAAACGCAACACTAGAAGGCCACTACGACACCCACGATGACATTAAGAGCAGCACAGAAACAGGAGGGAGGGACGCCCAGCA
>NW_010111798.1:0-205 GCF_000699245.1 Pterocles gutturalis
CCCATGTGATGTCACCTTGGCTGTCATGTGTCCATTGGTGATGTCACACGCCCCTGTATGATGTCACGCACCCCTGTATGATGTCACATGTCCAGCAATTGTGTCACACCACCCAACCCCACAGCCCCAGAGCGTCACCCGAGCCACCTCCCACCCCCAAGCAGAATCACTTGTGAGGCATCACACCCGCCGTGGTGTCACCTCA
>NW_010111799.1:0-2697 GCF_000699245.1 Pterocles gutturalis
CCAACCTTAATGATTCTATGATTCTAACAAAGTATCATCAGGCAACAATCCATTCTCCACTGGTGTCTTTTAATTAAGAGTATTAAATATGGATCACAATCTCATTCTATAGCTTTTACAGTGAGCATTTTGTTTTGACACTATTTTCTACCAACCCCTTAATTGGGGCCAATTGTTAAATTTCTAAATTTGAACTTTATTGCAAATGATTTAAACTCATACTTGCTAAGCTGTAGCCTACTGTCAGACACAGTCTCAGTTGTACCATTTCTAGTTAAAATTATTTTTATGCTCTCTGCTGTAGTGTGGTCATTTTGTTAATGTTTTGCACAAAGGTGTAAGACAAGTATGTATTATCTTTTCACTGCCTAATATAAAAAAAAATAATTTGTTCCTGTGACTCTTGAAGCAAAGAAGGGCTCATTTACTCAAGCTGGTCTCTGTTTTTTGGAAGAAGACTTGCTCTGTGTCTGCAAGTCCAAAAGAAGTCTGCTTCATTCATGATCTGGACTCTGGCTGATTAGCTCGCTAAGCTAGTTCTTAACAGTATGATCTCTGTTTACTTGCTAATGACTCACCTAGGCTTAGGGACATCCTTATTATTTCTAGTCTTTTAGATCAACCAGTTTGCCTTGTTCCTAACCACATTTAAGAGATATGCTTGCCTCTTTGGCCATGGAGCTCTTAGCCTTGTTTCTTCTGCAAGCTTCAGGAGGGGAGCTAAGAAAAATCAAATCTGGCTCCTCTGTGCTCCCATATGTGCCATGCCACATTGCTTACTAGCTTCCTGGGTAGAGTTTCCTGGTTCAAGCTGGGGAGTCTGAAGACCCACTTGCCAAGCATGGAGTGAGGGAGGATTAGAAAGAGCGACAATAGTTCAGGTTAAAGTCTTCATTATGTCATGTTCTCTGTATGTTCAAGAAAAATATTCAGTACGAAATTGTCATTAGAGCACCCATCTTCTACCATCACATGCAGTTGCAGATCACATCCATGGGACCTCATTACCTCATTTGTTGTCTTTCATTTTCCTGTGGAAGATGCTGTCCTTGCAGTCCACTCAAGAGGTTGTCCCAGCAGCTGCTCTCTCTTCTTGGATAGTTATTCCTTCTGGAAGATAATTGCTTTCTCTAGCAAGAGGTGTTGTGCTTTGAATGCAAGCAATTCTCCCTGGCCACTGTATTGTCTATTCCTTAAAGATATTCATAGAAACTCTTTCACTCTAGTGACCAAAGCCACAAATTTAGGAGCACAGACAATCTTGGCATGCAGGGTTCATGTCAGTGTTTTTATACGGGGCTAATACTGAACCAGTTTTGTATATTGACATTTGGTCTTAGTGGGATTTTTTGTTTGTTTATTAACCTTGGCAAAATCTTCCGTATGTTTTGCTGCATTGTGGAATGTGACAGTAAGATGTGCGTCTAAAACAAGTATCAAATAGATGGTTTTTACCTGTGGGAGACAATCTGAAGAAAATCCTGTAATGAATCTTTGGACCTTAGTAAAAAGCAGCGTAGGAAAATGTTTCTCGTGTCTGGAGGTTTCCCTATTACATCATAGGGGTGACGGACTGTCTGGAAGAGGGAAGGCTGTTGAAATGCTCAGATATAATCTGCTTGATTCTGTTTATAGAAAATACCATCATTAGCTGTATTTAATCTTTGTGGCTGCTAGTCTTAATGGCTCAATGCTTCATCCCACTACTGAAGTCTGCTTTTGCTCAAATGTGGCGTGCCAACATTTTCTTTATTTCAAGGGCAATTTTGCATGAGCTGGGAGTGCTGTACCTCAGTCTGTTTGGATATATATTCCAGTTTTTTTAAAGTCATTCGAGAGTTCAGAACACCTCACTGTGAGGTTCTGGGAATATTTCTACTCTTTTCTATGCAGTTGCTGTAGCTGAAGAGGCTAGGTTTAGCTTCTGCAGAACCAATATAGCTTTAAATTATTACTCTTCTCCCTTTTATTGTAGCCACTATGCCATTTGTCAGATCTGACTCCTCTGCAGCTACAACCATATCTTAATTTTACTAACCATTTCTTCCTAGATAAATTGATGTTACTTGGAGACATTCAACTGTGTATTTCTCTTGTCTCCCGAGTTGCTTAAGTTGCCAATGTTTAAGTTGGGTAAACCCACTGCAGTTTTCACAGCTATCAGAAGGCACAATATGAGATGTCATGGTCTGTACAGCTGCGGTATAGCTGTTGTGATGCTTGAGAACCTCAAGCTATGATAAGTTAGGTTCATTTTCACATTTTAAAGGATGTTATAGGGACTGTAGTCTGAAAAAAAAGAAAGGCTTAAAGAGTTAATGGTTGACAAGGAAATGACAAAAGGAAATGGAACTTTGCAGTACTACATTAACAGAGTTAAAGTAGTGTTGGCAATCACATTTCATACTGAAAACTGTATTTGAGACTTTGATTTACCATATAAATCATGAACAGGAAAATAAAACTCGTGCATGATGATACAGGATGCTTAGTAGGAGAGCCAGCTGGGTGGTGCTGTATGGCTTGCCTGCTGCTTTAGTCCTTAAAATGGCCTGCCTGCGCTTGTTACCATTCAGACTATCTGTTACTAAACTCTTATATTTGATATCTGTGTCTCCCAACTGAGAGTTACTTAGCATATCTGCTGACACTTTTTATCTGTTTTTATTAATATGTATTTATCTCTTTTTTTTTTTT
>NW_010111800.1:0-1101 GCF_000699245.1 Pterocles gutturalis
ATGTCTTCCCAAAGATGATGGAGAGTGGTATATTTATTTTGGGTTAAGATAAGCTTCTTAAAGTACAGTTTAAGTTAATGTAAAAAATTATCTGGGATTCCCAAAAGCATATGTTTATGCTTACTTGCATATCCCAGAGCAAGGGAGGTGCATGTTTCTAGGAAATAGAAAAACCACCTTCAGCAGTGCTGGAAAAGTCTCTCTGTGGCTGAAACCCTCCTTTTTTAGCAATGGACGGACGTCAACCTCAAGTGGAATCCAGATGACTATGGCGGCGTGAAAAAAATCCGCATCCCCTCAGATGATATCTGGCGACCAGACTTAGTTCTTTACAACAAGTAAGGGGTGCTGGCTGCCTGGGGAGGGAGGTGGCTCTGCCCCGCGGCACCTCTATGGCGGGGCTGCTTTCCCACAATACCTGGGCCAGCGGGTAGCATGCCTCAGAACAAGCTTCTCCAGGGGCAGATGCAATGGCACTGGGGGGACCAGGCGACACTCGGGCAGATGCAATGTCACTGGGGGGACCAGGCGACGCGCGGCCAGATGAATGCTTTTGTGGCTATGTTAATTATGCTGCTCGTATTGTTGTTAATGTCCTTGTTCCTTTTGCAGCGCAGATGGTGATTTTGCCATCGTTAAATACACCAAAGTCCTTCTGGAGCACACAGGCTTGATCACCTGGACACCACCAGCTATTTTTAAAAGTTACTGTGAAATTATAGTCACATACTTCCCATTTGACCAGCAGAACTGCACTATGAAGTTTGGAACTTGGACGTACGATGGCACAGTGGTGGTTATTAACCCGGTAAGCAAGGATTTAATAATGGAGAAAAGCAGTAAAGATCTGGATATGTTTTTAGGGAAATCTCAGATTTAGAATGGAATATAGCCTTATTTTGACTGAAAAAAAAAAATAGGCGCTACCTGTAAAATATAAAAACCCTATTTGTAGGTCTAGCACAAATTTGCCCAGTTTGGCTTCTAAAATTCTGCATATGCATAATTCCTCTGCCCTAACAGTCTCCTACCTGTCTCTCCTCTTACAGCTTCACACCACTCTTCATGGTGCTGCCTGTTCTGCTTTGCTTGTTTTCTTTT
>NW_010111801.1:0-733 GCF_000699245.1 Pterocles gutturalis
AACATCCCCATGGGGCACCTGGAATGTCCCCTATGGGTCACTGAGAATGTCCCGATGGGTCACCTGAAACGTCCCCCATGGTGCACCGAGAACATCTCCATGGGGCACCTGGAACGTCCCCTATGGGTCACTGAGAATGTCCCCATGGGTCACCTGGAACGTCCCCTATGGGGCACCAAGAACATCCCCATGGGGCACCTGGAATGTCCTCATGGGTCATCTGGAACGTCCCCTATAGGTCACCTAGAATGTCCCCATGGGGCACCAAGAATGACCCCTATAGGTCACCTGGAATGTCCCCATGGGGCACCTGGAATGTCCCCCATGGGGCACCAAGAATGTCCCCATGGGGCACCAAGAATGTCCCCATGGGGTCACCCATCCTGTTCCCTATAGCTGACTTAGATCATGCCCTATACATCACCTAGACCACCCCCTATAGATCATCTATTTCTCCATAGGATCACCTAGAACATCTCTCCATAGATCACCTATCCCTCTATAGGGTCCCCTATAGGTCACCTATCCCTCTATAGGGTCACCTAGAGGGTCACCCATCCTGTCCCCTACAGATGACGTAGATCATTCCCTATAGATCACCTAGATCCTCCTCTATAAGTCCCCTATCCCTCCATAGGGTCACCTAGAACGTCCCCTATAGCTCACCCATGCCCCTATAGGCTCACCCAGCCCATCCCCTATAGGCTCACCTTGCCCATCCCCTATCACCACC
>NW_010111801.1:853-1135 GCF_000699245.1 Pterocles gutturalis
GGTCCCCAGCGCGTCCCCTCACCGGTTTCTTGCCGACGATCATGCGCTCGACGGCCTGGACCTGGGAGACGTGGTCGTCGTTGGTGCGCAGCTCCCGGCTTTGGATGCGCTGGTAGATGCCCACCAGCATCTCCCGGGGAATGTCCTCCCCGTTGTCCACCCCTGGGGACACCAGCATTGGGGACACCAAGGTTGGGGACATCACCCCTGGGGACACCAGCGTTGGGGACATCATGGGTGGGGACACCAAGGTTGGGGACATCAGGGTTGGGGACATCATGG
>NW_010111802.1:0-25594 GCF_000699245.1 Pterocles gutturalis
CTTCCCTTGTCCACCAATACTGTAACCCCATTGTAGAAGGCCACGAAATCCTTCAGGTACTATTTGCCCTTAGTGAAGCCATGTTGGGTGTCACAAATTACCAGCTTATTTTCCACACACCGTAGCACAGTTTCCAGGAGGATCTGCTCCATGATCTTGCCAGACAGAGGCAAGACTGATGGGTCTCTGGTTCCCTGGGTCTTCCTTTTGTCCCTTTTTAGAAATACATGCCAGAACATATTAGAAAATATCTGACAGAAGTTTTCTGTGAGATCACAGAGAGTCTGATGAGTTTTCTCAAATCATTTGTACCACTTTATCAACATGAATCTTGTACACGCATAGCAGGAAAAAAGCCATCCTGGTGTTTCCATATCAAAACAACCCTATCGCTTCCTTTCTCTTTATCACTTTAAAAAATAAAACTGCATGAGTCTTCCCCTTCTTCGTATATCGACTCAAGACAGAAGAGAATACTCTGATTGAGACTGATCTGGGAAACACGTTTCAACAGAGAAGTTGCCTCTCAGACACAAGAGATTACAAAAGTATTCCTCATGCATGTATCAGTCACTGTAAAAATCAATGCAGTAAAAAAGAAACCAACAAAGCACTTTCTGAAACAGGTATTTTCCAATCATTCAGCTACATGTACTCTTATTATTAAAAATGCTGAACTATCTTCATGTATTCAAATGCATTGCCTGCATACTTCTTTGCAAACAAACTATGCAATTATTTACTAACACTTCAGAAACCTTTGATTCCAGGCATGTTGTCTCTTGAAAAAGGCAGGTTATGTTTAAAGCATGCTACTAAATGTAAAACATCATAAACAGTGAATTCCCAGTACAAGTCTTCAAGAGGGAAGCAAGACTAGTTTCAATGCAACCTCTGGGAAAAAAAAAAAAAAAAAAGCCCGGTGTATCATCCTAAATCCCTTCTTGTACAGAGATCAGAAACTGCTCAGTATTAGGAAGTGTATCACTCATGTTGTACCAAAGGCAGCCTCCAGAACAAGTACTGCTTGTGGCAGAGAGGCAGAGATTTCAGGAACGACCCACTCTGTGCAGTTGCTGTTTAGTCACAGCAAGGATGAATGAGTATTACAGCTAAGACTAACATCATGGGGACATGCCTAACTGGGGCTTAAAATAATCCTGAAGAATTTGCCACTAAGAGTTTTTACTTGCCTTTACAATCTTCCAAGTTTGTCACTTTCTCCAGTTTTTGCTATGAAATTCTCTCAAACCACACAAAAATAAATCAAGGATTGAGACAATAATCCCATCAATTTTTTATTTCCCTTTAACCTTCAATCTCAGTGATACAGAGTAGAGGAGATAATTACAGACAGAAGTTGCATTTTAAGCAAGCTTCCTCTTAAAAAGAGCAACCCAGTTTGAGGAATATCGATCAGGTAGTTTAAAGTGCTTAATACCGAATAGAAGCAAACTTACAAGCTTTTTCTTTGCTCCATGTAAAATGCAGTTCAAGACTAAGCCCATTTTTTCCTTGAGCCAACAATTCACAATATTCATAGGAGAAGACAGACATAAAAAGCACAACCCTGCTGAGTATGTATTTGCAGCTTAGTAACGGGCTTTGCAAGTGATTTATAAAGTCTCCACTCTTCTTCAAAAGAAGTTGTCTAAGATGTTGTCTGGATATTTTGTGACTTTTCATTGTTGGTGAAATGGGAACTACAGAATAAAATAGCAGCGAGTTATTAGTTTTTCATCTTCAGTGAAATTTTAAAATGAGTCAGATCTAAAAATTGTATATAGTATGCCTTACTTAGGATACTCTGGTTAGGATATACTGTATAATTGTATTCCTTGATCCTGGTCATGCCTGAAATTATGGACAGAAATGAGAGAAATATAAGTTGAGTTTTCAACCATACAATGGTGTATTTCCCAACTGCATTTAATGAGTTTTCCCATCCTGCAGTTGCATTCTGCTGGCTTTTCACATCCAGTGGATAATAAAAGACATAACCACAACCACCTGGTTACATATTCAAATTAATTCAATCCAGATATAAATAGCCTCAATGTAAAAACATGAATTCACAAACTGATGAGAATTCAGTATCTTAGTTCACTGCTGGGATTAATTTCTTTCCAACAGACTGGTTGTCTAGAGAATACCCATAATGCAGTAAATGAAAACATGTGTGTTACTGCTAGCAGTGAGAATTCATGAAATTGGAACTGATGGTTATTCAAAAAAACAGAACTGTGGTGGGAAACCAATGGTTTGGCAGTCACTGGAACAAGAATGATAGAGCTAAAGATTCCTGTTTATGGCTGTATTTTCCTCTCACTTAAAAATGAAATAAATATTGTGTCATATGGAGCTTAATTAGTGGGATATTTCCAGATAGAGATGCTTCAAACAACAGAAGATTCAGATTTTTGCCTAGTTGCAGAAAATGGGCAGTGGATAAACTGTAAGGAAAGAGATTTGCCTGCCCCTTTAATATAAAGTATACACATCAGTGTTTAGAACATAAATATTTTTGGTCACTTTTAAAAATGATAGAAGTGGTCTGAGTATTTTATATTATATTACTCTGCTCTACAGATATCTCAAAAGAATTATATTTGAACTTCCTTAATACTTTTAACAGTAAATTATTCAGGTAGAGAGATACAGGATGCTTTATAAACACTTAACTTTTAATAACTTGTCTGACAGAAGGTGACAACAGCTGCTAACAGTATCAAGTTATACAGATAACTTGTCTTGGCTTTGCATTTTGGGTTCCCTTCCCTTGTAATGCATTTAAGGATGATCTCAACTTCATAAGTTTGCACATGCATATTTTTGATGGTTGCAGTACACCTGCCATTCAAGAATTTAGGTCTGTAAATGCCAGTAGGTACCAAGGTGAAACACAAGAATCTGACTCCAGACAAAGCATTAAAAATAGCACAATAGCTGCTGATGCCAGCTATGGTTCTGCTTGCTTTTAAAACAGCAACTACTGACTGGTTTAGTGGTTCAAGGTTAATGTGACAAAAATAATCAATGAAGTTAGTAACCCAGTATTTCCGACTTACTAAAACTGTTACTCAGTGTTTGCAACAAAAATCTTGGCCTGGGCTACTTTGGCCTCTTGGAAAAGAATTTCTCCAGTGAATGGGGTACTTACAGCCCTACTGTTGTAAGCTGGGGGGGAAAAAAAAACCACACACAAACATAAAGGCACATTAAACAGAGTGAGTCTGAGTAAATGTTATGATTAATCAGAGACAGTTTGTTGAATAAAAGCTTCACAAACAAATGGCACATGAGATAAACTCAAGCTTAGCATGGGTCTAGGGGACAAAGTCCTAACCAACCCTAAATATCTTTTTATCAGATGGTTTTGCAGTTCATGAAGCCTCATCCCATGGGATTACACTAGTGCTTCCATTTATCTTTGACTGTTGGAAATTAATGTAAATGGCAAGGAACTCTGCTAAAATATCCATAATTTCTCATATTAGAGAAAATGGTTATTTTGTGATTACTGCACTCAGCAGTCCTAAGAAACCACTTATTTTTCACAGTTCTGGTAGAAAACTCCTGTGTCACCCTTAATTTCTCTTCTTTTGCAAAGGATGAACAGAAGCAGAGAGAGAACAATTCTCCTTCCTCTGTATAGATTACAAATCTGAAGATTAAGCAAGAACTTTCTATCCCTGTCTATAGCTACTGTGTCTTAACACCACAAATCAGTGATATTCCAGGGGTTGCATGATATGCGCTATCCAAAATGTAAATAGTAATTTCCAATGCTAACACACATATTTTAAAGTACATTTTGTAAAACTTATCTTTTATAACAGCAGGAACACTGAAAGCTGTGCTAGTTAAATCATCAACATTTCTTCCAAGCAGTTTAGAACTGCAAAAATCTAACATTAATTTCTCCAATGACTTACACGAAGTCCTGTAACAAATCACCACTCAAAAGTAAAACAAAAGACACTGCTAAGACATCTAAGTCTGTAAAGACTTCTAGCGGTAATTCTGCTTTGTTTCAGAACACGTGCATGACATCCAGTCCATCTAGTTTCACACAGAAACTGGCTCATGTCAAAGGTTTCTGTACAGTTGACGATAGGTACCTTTGAAGCCTTCCTGATAAGAGATCCTATCTTTATGTTCTACATGTGGCAGGAGTTCAAAATGCAGTTTCATCCTTTAATTCCTGGTGCAAAGGAGTGGATTGTCCATTTCTGAGAATTCACCAACTAAATAGGTAAAAGTAACCTAACACATTCAGTGAGATTGCCTTGCCAACACTGGAGTTTGAAACAGATTACCTAACTGTAGGAGAAAAATGTGTAGCTTTAATAATCGTGAGGTTTGTTTTGCTTATTAACAGTATCCTTTTAACGCAACCCACAGAGCTAGATTTGTTCCAGAAGTCTATAGCACAGCTTCCTCCCTCTCAAAAACAAGCAACACTTTCAGCTCCTGTACCCAGTAACGAGTGCTTCTTCAGGTTTGTGAGTTCCTCTGCCCCCATGTAGAAGCGGACAAAACAGACTAAGACCAAGATTTTTCTCTCTGCTGTTGAGCTTTTCCCATGTGGTTAGCAAGAGCTTGAAACCAACTGGCAACACATTCCTATGCTTCAAGTAGCTGCCCTGTTGTGAGAAAGTGCCACTGTACAAAAGAACAGACGGAACTGGGATTCCAGCTTAATTTCCTTTTCAGGGGGAGACATTAGAAGTCTGACAACAAACACAATAAAAAACTAGAGAGACATTTAAGTGCTCACAGCACTTGGACCTGAAGTAAAAATAAGCAACTAAAGCTTCCTATTTTCTTCCTCCAAATGAAACTAGAGGTAACATTCTTTTTTAAAAGTTAACCTCTCTCCTTATATCCAATTCTGCCATGTGTGACATATTCTTTAAAATGTTCTCCTTATCATGGACTACATGCAGATTGCTCAGTAACAAAATTGCTGGTCAAATTTTGTAATTAAAATATACTAGCTTTCTTGGAAGCAAAACTGAAAAATAGCTACAGATTTTTCTAAAAAATGAATATACAATGAATATCCTGCTGAGCAGGATACAGAGATCTTTACGAGGCATTACCTGTTTCTGAGAGCACTGAATGCCTATGCTTTGAATATCCCCTCTGCTACCACAGATGTCTTCTTACAGCTGGAGTTTCAACCCTTACGTTTATGTTAACGTAAGATTAGCACTGTTATGTATCCCTCCTTCCCTCTCTTTCACACATATATGGCTTTGAAACCTCAAGCAGTTGTGAGTCTAAAAACAACGCCTGAAATTCCTTCAACTTGCTAAGAGAAACCTGAGCTGTATCCTTTCCCTCTTCTCTGAACAACTGAAAAAGCACAATAAATTCCCAACTCTCCTCTCAACCTCTGCCCATGGAGCTCTACTAGTAGCTGAAGTGGGTCTGCAAGCTGTAAAATAAATTTGCGAGCCAGGACTACACTGTATGGTTGACAAAGAGTCAAAGTTACTTTCAACATCTCAATTAGTAGTTACATCTACATTATACACATGAAGTATTCACAGATTTTTAATTACTTCCAGTGTGACTATGCTTGCCGATAATTAAAGTTAAGGAAAAACAGACTTCAGATGGATGACCAACACAGCTCACCCACCTCTGTATGGTCCTCTATTTTGAGGCAGATTGGTTATTTGCATCAAATAGTGCCGGATAATCTTTAATCTTATGAAGTGGATGAACAGTGACTAAGCACTAAAATCAGCACCTACTATAACAACCTGTAATCTTAAACCAGAGCTGTAGACAGTTCATTTAGGGGTCAGAAGTATTTTTTTTAATTAGCACTTCTGATTCACTTTGACTTAGCACAAAAGCATCGAAGTTATTTTAATTTTGCCACCTTGGGACGGGAGAGTAAACTGGTACCAATTTTCAAGTTTTTTTTCCCCAATTCTACCCAAGAAGTCACTCAAAAAGAAAATTGGGGGAAAGCCATTCAGAGCAATATTTCCTGCCTTTTGAACGGTCAATCCAGACAACACAGATATTCAGTCTTCTTTCTAAATTGTGACCTGGGTCTTGGACACAGAGGCTTAGTATGACTACGTATTCAAAGAACTATATTGTCTGAATGTGTATTTGTAATGCCTGAACTTCTATGACACGTTTGTTTCAAATACCTTTAGAGTACACAAAACTCCATCACCAAAAAATACATATAGGCCTCTGCATTTATTGTTAATATCATCTTTATCTTCTGTACTCATAAAAAACGTGGGAGAATGTCTGCTCCAAGATACAGCGGAGGTCACCGAACAGCATCTACAAACACAGAACCCAGACCTGATTTGTTCTTTGAGTCTATATAAACCAGAAGAATTCCTTCATTACAGTACTGAAGACATCTCCTGGACCACCAACTTCAGTGCTTAAATGAGGATCTTCACTTTATCAGTCAATGGAGCATCCACACAGCATTTCTTGGGAGAGCTTCTTCAAGGAAGCGTACAGAGAAGAACAGGCTGTAAATTAATGACTTGAGGCTTGGTTTGCTTCAAACACTTGTTCCTCAGCACATTTGGTCATCCACCTCCAAAATATGTATCACTTTCTGTGCTAAATGGTTGTGCCTTGAAGTTGTTTTCACCCGCTTGCTTTTGGAAATGGATGATCGACTGGATAGTATCTCATGCTGGTTCAAAACTTGGCATAATGAAATGGTGAGCACCATTGCTAGTGCTCTCTCTTTTCTGACCTTGCCAATTATATTGTGAATTCCTTTCTTTTCAATTATCTTTCTTGGTAACCCACACTGACATCTTGACTTGAACTGTACTCATTAGAACAAGAAAGGACAGTAAAATAATCTCCAAACTCCAGATTTTGTAGAACTGTCACATCACTGTTTTAACCAGTGAGACACCACCGCTCTGCATGCTGTTTCAAGCAGGACAATACTGGTGTAACTACTTTACTTGCTTGCAACCAGCAGATTCTTAAGCTACCCTCAAACCATGGAGGCTCTTGGGTGGTAATTACTCATATTAAAGTCAGCCATTTACCACTTTCCAGTTGGTGGCCTGAGCAGATCTGAAAATGTGTGCTTTCTGCTTCATTTTTTTGGTTAAGGGCCCACCTAGTTAAAATACTGCAAGAGTCTGTGCCTTCCCTCTTCCCCAGCCAGCTCAACAGGCGCTCTGCCAACCGCTCCTTTTTGGTTGTGAGGGAGAACAAGAACATCCTGCTGCAGCAGCCAGCTGGCTACCTTCTCCTGTCAAGGACTTAATATACTTCTCTAAAGTATTCAGCTGTTGCTGGATGAGAGACAGAGTGCTCTATAGTGCCTTCTTCAAACAGTCCTCCCCCTTGACTAGCACAGACTGAATGGATGAAAGAACCATATGAAAAGGAACAGGAATGAGGGTACAAACACAGCCTTCATTCTTTGGATAATCAGAAGTCACCTAATTCATCTTAACCTTCAAGCTAAACATTTTCTCTCCAGGACAAAGGCTCACCGGACAAAAGTTCATGCAAACTTGCTTCAAGTTTTATTGACTTCGCATCATACTTACCTCAAGCTTGGCTCAATAAAAACTTTTTTGTACCAAGGATGAAAATGTTTCTACTCTCTTAAAAAGAAAGCAAGAAAACCAAACATTTCCAATTTTGTTTCAAACATGAACATTCCCTTTCAATGTCTCTCTCTCAAACACTGCATCACTGAGAAACTGAAAATGAAAGTACAGAAGAAAAGCAGGACTGCCCTTGCCAATTCTTACTTTCTTTTTTTTTTTTTTTCCATAAAACACAAATTCAGTCAGGACTGGAACTTTTGTTGCCACAGCAGTAGGAAGCCTACCTTTCTGGTAATTTGGAACAACCTTGTTGGTCCCAGCCGCATGCTGGGAAACTTGCTCCAACTGCTCTTTCCTCACTTCCCTGCCCCTCTGGAGAAAGCAGCCTATCCTACAAGAGACAGACTGCACCGTCCTCCATCTCCTCCCAAGAGTCAGCACTCGCACAGCAACCAACACTCAGCATCCCATGGCAGCTCTTCCCTGGGCAGCTGGCAACAGGCAGAACTAGGGGCAGAAGCCTAGGAAATGAGAAGCTGAGCCCTGTAATGGGCAAAAGGGGACAGGAGAGCCACAGGGCTCCCACTCTGGTGTGAAGATGAGGGCAGCAGAGAGAGGCAACGAGCAGATGCGAAGCTAAGTAGGAGATAAACTCCCTCAAGCAGCAGGGGCACGCAGTTCCTGGAGAGGACTGAAATCCCACTCTGAGAACTCAAAACATTAAACTACCTCTAAGACAAACAGGTTCAAAAATCAGAATAAACTCAAATCATAGTTCTTTTATTTATCACTTGCATTTTCAGAAGCCTGGGTTTCTTTTTAAACTGCTGTAGCTTGCAATGTTTAAAGTATGGAGCTGGCATAAGTTGATTTGCATCACCTTACTGTTCAGTTCACCACTTAGGTTTTGTTTTGGAACTCAAGTGTCTGTTGTTTTGGGATATCTTTAACGGCCTGTACTGATTTGGTTATTTTTATTTTTATTGCAGGTATTTTCTTCACTTGAATGTATTTTAGACCATTGTAACTTGGACTCAGTACATTAACTAAAAGATCATTCTCCTGACACCTATACCGATACTAGCAAAAAAATAAAATTAACAGATTAGCCCCTTTCTGCCAGTACAGAACATGGAGAGAAAGGAACAGGCGGCATAGCTACGGCTGCACACACAACTTCACAGCTCTATACGCAGCTGTGCCTTACCAGTATTTTAGCTACAGCTGTTAGTTCAAATTAATCATATTAATGTAATAAACTTGCAATCTGCAGTAATTTTTAAGAGCTACATCATTAACTCTGCTATGTACAGGAGGCAATTAAATGGAGGAGCGAGTGAGGGATTCTGCCTCCAATTCTGACACTGACTGCACTGTTCAGTCACTGCTACTTTCTAGTAGTGCTCTAGTGCTCTTCCTTTATGTGACTGTGTCATGCTGTGATGTTTAAGACACAAATGCATCAGACCACCAGTGTTGCAAGTACAGACAAAAAAAATTCAATTCAGGAAAGACAGATTTATAGAAGTCCAGAACAATGCTTTTCCCCTTCTCTTAATGTGCTTTCTTACACATCTGCATCTTCAGATGTCCCTTTTTCCCCACCTATCCTACCCTTCTTCCCATCACTCTCTTGCCTGCATTTGATCTATCACCAAAGTAGATTTGTCCTCCCCTAAACAGACCCACCTTCTTTACCTACCACTCTGCTATTCAGTCAATGACCAAAGAGATTATTTTTCACTGAAACATAATCATTCCCAATAATAATAATTGGCCCATTTTTGTGATGCAGTTTAAATAGAATAGCGCAAACCTTACCAAGCAGAGATTAGAACAGTTGATGAAACTAATTCATCAGTTTAGAAGAGGTAAAAGAAGGAACTTACAGACAGGGTCAGAGTACACAGAAACAACATCAGAAGAAAAAGAAGACAACAAGCTTGCTATCTGACATGCCTCAAGAGTTGCCACGTCTTCAGATATACCCCAGGGCTATTCTTATAGTCGTAAATAAAAGCCGATGAGGGAACAACCCTAACCCCAAAGACTAGATATGCATGTACTCACTTACAGGTCAGGATGAGTCCTCACTCAAA
This sequence comes from Pterocles gutturalis, assembly GCF_000699245.1. Taxonomy (NCBI): domain Eukaryota; kingdom Metazoa; phylum Chordata; class Aves; order Pterocliformes; family Pteroclidae; genus Pterocles; species Pterocles gutturalis. The sequence goes on from NW_010111802.1 coordinate 9,674, forward strand.
GTCAGACTTACCTCAGAGAGATCTCATTGAACAACCTAAAACACAGCCAGAAACCCAGCTAACAATTAAGGAGTGTGGAAAATCAAGGACAGGGTTCTCCAGCTCACTCTCCAGTCCTCTAGCTCACTCTCCGGTCCTCTCAGCTACCAGCATACAAATGCAAAAGAAACCCACTCCTGGACTGAAGTCTGAAATCAAAGGCAAATGCATTGCCTCCACAGAGAGGGCTCTACTTGTTGCTACAGTGCTCTTCAGGGCCAGAATTCTGTGTATGATTGTAATAGCAGAAGAGGAGTAAAAACCAGTTTGTACGCTGAGGTAACAAGGTTGTATGCATACCCAAGCACTTCATGTTCTAGTGCAATGGTTTTCAGACTATGGCAACAAGCACCCAGAAATCCATGGACCATTTCTACAAGAAGTTTATTGATAACGGTATCACCTTCCACATGCACAACCTTTTCAAAGGAATCTGCACCACCACTAGACAGCTTTTCAGGGCCTTCCAATGCCCCAGGATGAAAACAACAGTAATTGGTAACATCTGTTCATCTGGGAAATATCAATGTGAAGATCTGATGGCTAAGAAGGACAAGTGAATTACCTGTGAATGGTGCTAAGATGTCTGTGGGAGAGGAAGACAAGTTCTTCATCTTCAGAAATAATCATAATTCAATTCAAAGTCAAATTAGCCAGGCATCTCCTGTTAAATGATCATCTCCTGTTAATATATCTTGCTAATTTGAAATAGAAAATTTAAATGTGTTAACATCTAAGCTATCAACAGATTCAGAAGTATTAGTTTGTGTGAATTATTTTAGTTATTTAATCCTTTCTTGCTATTCTATTGTCAGGTGAAAAAGTCCCATTATGTCAAAAATTTCAATTTTCAAGTAATTATTTAACAGGCAGTGGCTAGAAAATTAATTCTGAGAGTGCTGAAGGAGTTAACTTTCAGTTTAACTCTTAGTAAAATATTACCATAGAGGCTGAGGACTTGAGCTCTGTTTTTTTTCTTCCCCCACAGCATCCTAAATAGAAGAAGCTCAAAGGGAAAAAAAACACACCAAATCCAAAACACATACAATCACATTACTTCACAGCTATACCTACATGGGAAATCAGTCATTTCAGTGCAACTGGCAACAAGTGTTAACTGACCCCTGAAAGATTCATTCCCTCAGCCCGAGAAAATGCTGAACTGTTTCCTCAGTAACCTTTTGTCACTTCTTCTGGCTAAGTTATGCGTATCTGACCTTCCCTGCAATGAAACGTAAGCACTACAGATCTGAAATGCTCTGCAGAGAAGTGACCTTTCTACTGAAAGGCACATATCTGTTCAAAGTTACTTGTTTGGTGGAAAAGAAACAAAAAGAAATGGCAACAGCTAGACTCAGCTTACGTTAGTGAAACAAAGAGAAATAGAATTAGGAGCAGGTAATCTTTAACAAGAGCAATCTAGTGTGACTTGATAGGAAAAGTGTGAAAACCTAGCTCTTCCATAGCCAGAATTTCAGGGGAGGGGCTTGTTGACTTTTTTTTAAGCAGCTGCAGTTATGAAAGTCTCCCTGTTCACAAAGCCTGCTCTCCTGCAGCTTGATATTTCTACCTTGCTCTTCCCAAGATTGCCTAAATCAGAGTTGAACGTGTTGTGACACAATCAGGCATTTGAAGCATTTGCTTTCCACTTGAATTTTATTTTTAGAATCTTCCATAGTCTTTCAAAGCACACATACCCAAAGCAAGCCTTTGACATGTAGTAAAAAAAACTAAGAGGAAAACCTGAAGGGTTTGACAAACTTTAAAACATAAACAAGCTTTTGACATGTGTCTCACATAAAATGACTACTGCCTTGATTCTTTTATAAACACACAGATATGGCTGCAAACACCCATTTGCCGCACAGAAACTTTATGCTTTCTACCTCAGCGTCAGCAGTTGCAGGGTTAAAAGTGACAGACCTGCAACTGGTCACTCTGAACTTCAACTAAGGTTCTCAAAGGAAAAAGATCCTAAAACACAGCAGAGCCCTGAATCCTTATAGGTAATGTTTCTCAGGGACCTTGAGCAATCCACTCGCAGCTGGCCCTGCCTTGAGCGAAGAGTCAATGCAAACGCAGGCTACCTACCTCCAGAGGTCCCTTCCAACCTGCACCATGCCGTGAGTGTGCATTCACATGTTTTTGTGAAAAGCGTTTTCTTTTGCCAGCTGCCAGTGTTTGTCCCTAGGTGCAGAGGTGTTTCTCAATTACTCTGGAACATCTAAGAGCATCAAACACCAGGCTAAATATACTTCTGGTTGCAGTGGGAATCTGCGTAAATCCAACACTAGAAACTACTAGATAAATTCCTTTTACAATTCCTGTAAGATATCTTTTTATATAAGGTTTGACATAGCATTCTCTTTCACCTCAGTTTACATGTACTAACTTAATTAATTCTGCCAAATGCCTTTTATTTCAATTCTGTTAATGAAAATTGGTATCTGAGATTCATTCCAACAGGCAACAATGCTCCCAGAGGAGACCCCTGGATCTTATAATCTCATAATGTAACACAGTTTATTCCAGTATCTCCAGTCAACCTAAGACAACACACACTGGCTGAGGGCCCAGCTCATCCCTGTCTGTAAGCAGAAAGGGAAAGTGCTCCCCTAATGTACAGCCACTCCAGATCCAGCATTGGCTGTTCTGACCACACGCGCTCCTTGTAAAAGACCAGAGAGCTCTATAACAAAATATTATGAAGAGCTACACAACTTCTCCACACAGAGTATACAAAAATGGATGCTTTCTAAAAAACACACAAAATTGAGAAGTTAGATGAGGGCGAGATGACAGAATGGAAAAAAACTGAGCATCTCCATCAGATAATGAAGCAATGAAATGTGAAGAGCTGTCTAAGAGCAAAAGATGTCCCACTTTATGCATGAAGAACTAGCCTTTGAATACTGAGCAACATCCACACACAAATACTGTCCACCATCTACTAAATGGAGATTGTTAATAATAAATTCAGCAAGAACCATATGAAGATATTATGGCATAAGAACAGGACCAGAATTATAAAAGCAAGGCAAACCAAAGGAAAAAAAGAAAATACTTCAGGCTCAATCAGAAGACCAGGTGAGAAGGTAACAGTGAAAGAAATAAGGAGAAAAACTGCCTGCTGCTGTGCGCTGCATGAATATTCACATCTGCCAACAGGCCATCAAAAAGCAAATTGGCACCAAGTCATAACTCACCATTTGCTATTTATATTCTGGCAGTATTATGTTTGTGCAATTTCTATCAGTCAAAGCCTCCTTTCTGGGGATGAGGATAAGAAAAGGAGATATTATAATCTACTGATATTGCTGTTTGTATTCATGGAGTTATCTGGTGCTTGATGTGTGCCTCATGCATCATCACTTTCTATTCAAAAATTGACATATTTATCCAAGAATTATTTTAACATACTAGCCTTATTCAAATACATACAAAAGCCTTGGCAGAAATTTTCAGCCATGCCTTTTATGCAGTTTATGCACTGACATGTAAAAGGCAACATTTAATTTTGTGTGCACATTGTAATCACAGCCATGTCAAGGCACCTTGTTGGAGCAGTGGAGATAACTTTACAGGTGGGCAGCCTATTACTAAATCTTTCTGAAGGCTTTTAAACATGAGAATTGGTGGAATCCCTTTTGATTGTACCAAGATTAGACAAAGACACACTGCTTTTATCCCTTCAGCCTAGCTGCAGGTTTTTTTAGTTTATTTTTAAACTGCTCAAATTTCACTTTAAAACCACAAATTATATCAGGTGAAATTTGGATCCATCAACCCTCTTGCAGAGTTTGCATATGGATGAGAATTTGACTATGCCATTGCAGAAAGCATCCCTAGTTCTGTAGTGCAGATGTAGTCCTTACAAGTAATGAGCACTCGCTCCTCTACGCAGCCCAACACGTGACTTGTACTGCAATGACCTGTTATTCCACTCGAGAAGGAGATCATCCTGAGAATGAATCATAGAATCATAGAAGGGTTTAGGTTGGAAAGGACCTTAGAGATCATCTAGTTCCAAGCCCCCTGCCATGGGCAGGGACACCCTCCACTAGACCAGGTTGCTCAAAGCCTCATCCAACCTGGCCTTGAACACCTCCAGGGATGGGGCATCCACAGCTTCTCTGGGCAACCTCACCACCCTCAGAGTAAAACATGTCTTTTCAATATCTAATTTAAATCTACCCTCTTTCAGCTTAAAACCATTACTCCTTGTCCTATCACTACACTCCCTGACCAAGGTGCCTGCCCATCTCTCCAGTGGGCTCCCCTGAAGTACTGGAAGGCTGCTCTAAGGGCTCTCTGGAGCCTTCTCTTCTCTAGGCTAAACAATCCCTTTCTTTTATCCTGTACTGCTTAAGACTTTGTTTACATGGATAGCTTTCCATTCTGTTCAAAATAATGGAGGAAAGCAACTGCACAAGGATTCCACAACAAAGGTTCCTTCATCTCTCAAACAGATGAGAGAACAAGTTATAGGGAGATACGCTTTTACTTGCAATTTAAGTTACCAAAATTCACAGTGTTCTAAATGGCCGTTCATCACACTGTGTGATATAATCACATACCAGTAGTGCTTTACATCTGAGCCCAAGTTTTCTGATCTTTTGCTCAGTGCAGGACTACAGGCCAGGTGTGGTTTTAAACGCCTGAAGTCTAACATGAGATTCTGCTCCTGGCAAAGCACCACATTTATGTTGCATTTCTTTAGCTATGGACAACACACACTAATTCAGGAGGAGGAGGATGGCAGCTGTTTTTTCCCCAGGAGCTTATCCTGTTCACTTATTATGCCCCTCCAGAGCATATGGCCAGAAGCAGACAACAGTTTTTTCGTACAGAGCTTAAGGAAAGTAACTTAAGCTTGACCACCTTGTGCTGACAAAGAATGGGCTTAAGTAAATCATGGCATGCATGTGCTCCACTGCACCACAGTACCAACACACTGTTCATCCACAGAGCACTTTATTTTATAGCTTATCTGTTACAACCAGGACAGAGGAAAGCAGCACTAGGAGAGGTTTAATTTACCCACCCCAGCACATCACAGCTAGACAGCACTGCCGGACAGCTATGGGGTGCAGGGAAGACTCACATATCACTTTGGCGTGGTTGGGAAATAAAAGGAAACAAAGGAATTTCTGTGGAACAAATCAGATGCCTAGATGATAAATGAAGTCTAAGCTGTGGCCCTATGCTCTCCTTATAGGGATACACAAGCACCTCTAGAGAGCAATTAATGTCATCCTAAAATACATGTTCAAGACAAGGCGTGATGAACAGCCTGTTAAAGGTACCATGTTTTCACCCTCACTATGAAGGAAAGAAAGATTAGCTGAGGCTTTGACATCTAGTTTTAAAATCTTTAAAGCTGGAAGAGATGAACCTCAGTCTCAGGGGGAAAAAAAAGGAAGCACTCAACAGGCAGTTCAGCTGCCCTCCTTCCCTGACTAGAGGCAGAACATCCCTCCCATCACCCCTGAAACTGGAAAATGCAGTCCTAGCAGAAGCAGCCTCCACTTCTACCACTAGCTACCCACTGACCCATACAAGTACACTTTGAAGAGGACAGATGGCACACAGTTCCACGGTTCCTTGGACAGCTGACACCTCCAAACAGGGTGGCCAATGGGAATACCTCATAGCTGGGGATGGAGCAGATATCCCCCCTCATGCCCGAGCATCAATCCAGCCTCACCAGTACTGTGCAAACCAACTTACAGGCACAAACACGGTTACCCAAATTAACAGCATTATTTCACTGACCCCTTCAGTCAGGGCAGCAGTGTTCAGAAACACTCACACATTGCCTCTTCATCCACAGCTGCCCTTCCCTGTGCCAGCTCTGTCCTCCGCTTTGTGCAGGCACACGCATTGGTGCGTGACCTGGTGAATCAGCTGAACCGAGAGAGGTGAAAAGGCATTATTTGAGAAGCTTTCCCTGATTACAAGTTTGGCTAATTCATTCAAGCAAATTACATTCATTTCCTAGTTATCTTCAAATACATCAATCCAGTCTGAAAATGGACTGGATCTGTTGGCAGTTAAAATTATATTCCCACATATTTTGTTCCTTCTACAGAATATCGCAACAAAGAAATCAGCAGTTTAAACAGCCTGTCTCCTCAGGTTACAAAGTTTGCTTGTGGATTATTCTCTCTTCCGTTTTGAAAAGCACATAAATTATTAACACAAGTCACTAAGATTCCCTGTCTTTCAACAAGGAGATTCTAATCATCTGTCAAAAAAAAAAAAATCAGAATTTATTGGATATCTACTAATAATCTTCTGCTAAAAAAAAAAAACAACTGGTGTGTTTCAGAATTACAGGAAGAAAAAACACTTTTCTTCTTGTAATTTCAGAAGATCCAGCAGGATTGGTGTGGCAATTAGGGAATATTTAAATGCTTGATATTCACTGGAAGTAGTCTGACAGTGATGGCCAAATACTTTCAGGCATGAGAAGAAAAGAAACTCTCAGACTGATGAATAACTGACATTTGACCTGCTGTTCACTTCCTAAACTGGAAAAAAATGCAATTCACATTGAATTGAAGTTGAAGCTGGCTAAGAAAGCATAAAACACTGTTTCATGTTTCTGCATTGCCTTCCTGTCTAATGCGCTTTTTATAAAAATGTTTTATTCACTGGTTATAATATACATATTGAGGACAGGGGTAAATACAAAGACAAAGCAATTACCGTAATCCATAAATATTACAGAGAATAATTTAAACATTTACAAAACTGTGTCTGAAATTTCAAATTTAATAGAGTAACACAATACTTGTGCAAATTTGTAACAAAGCACATGTAATCTTTGTTGTTAAGCATAAAGACTTTCTAATATTAAGCTTTTTCTGGCATGCTTACAATGGCCTGGAGTTGGTGAGGAGTACATTTAACGGAAGGCATTTTCTCCATGAAGGGAATGTGAACCACCACTATACGGGTGCATGAACAATGAAAACCAGCCAAACAAAAAAACCTACCCAGAACACTAGCCTTAAGGCACAGAGCCCCAGCAGGATTATAAAGTCCTTTTCTCTGAAAATTTGGGACTTGAGGCATAGAAATTTCCTGCCAAGGCACTACAGACAAACTCCAGTGGAAGATAAACAGTTGTAGACCAAGACCATTTGGTCTTTATTCTCAGATAACCTATAGACAAGGAAGCCTTTCTCTTCTGAGAGAAAAGCAAACTGAAATGAAATGTTTACAACCCATGTTTACTAAGGATTATACCCTCACCCTGCTTTCTATTAAGAGACTCCTGTTGCTTAAGAAACCAGGTGTTAATCCCTCAAAGTGGATGACATTTTCAAACCCTGCATATTTCACAAAGCTCGAACACATTGAGAGGGAAATAAAGTTTACATAAGACACAAACCAGATGTTTAATAAACTTGAGTAATCTGACAGGCAAGTCCATTTTGGTCTTTCCAAAATACAGGCACAAAGGCAACAATGATTTTCTTCCAGACACAATAAAGAGGAAGTTGGTTTGTTTTTTTAATTAAAAAAGACCAGCTCCTAACCAAAAGAAGAATCTTTACCTTTTGTGATATACTTTGATCTCACCTTTGATGCTAAGGGGAAAGAAACAACTCTGACTTTCTATTTACATCAGTAGTATCATGCCAGTCACATCAGTGTCGTTCACCCAGAGTAGGATATGATCACTGAAAAGCATCATGTCAGTCAGGGTTAAACCTGGCCTGAGTCACTGAATTATCCCCGCAGCCTAACATGAGAATCAGTCATGTCTTCAGCACTGCCTGGAAAGGAACAACATCGACTCTTTCTGCTTAGGAGTAGTTTTAAAGCAGATTACTTCTGGCACTGAAACAACCATAAAAGTAAATATAATATAAATGGCATAAACAGTAAACACTGAAGGGTCTTCTTCCCCAGAGGAACTATATGCAACCATCAGCTATTTTACTGTTCCTTAAAAACTGTACTTCTTTTTTACCTAAACTGGTTTGAATCTATAGGGGAGACCATATTAAAACAAATATATGAAAATCCCTAAGTTTTACTGTGGTTTTATGGAATCAATCCCATTCTCTTCCAATTAACTTAACTGAGACTGGCAGAAATAGAACCAGAGCAAAATCAAGCAGGACTGTACACCTCCACCCCCTCTTGTATAATACACAACTACTATTTGACAGTGTCGGGTTTCGCAAGGCTTACACTGTAACAAAGATCTATCTATATATGATTATCATTATGTGTACAAGGGTGAAAAAATGTTCTTCCTCCTTCACATTAGTCATTTTAGCCAAAGCTGTTGTCCTCTTACACAGCAGAAAGGGACCATGTTTGCTCATTCTATCATGTAGTCTTAGCCAAACACCAGCTGAAACAGACCGCTGTATTTTGGACCTCTGCGTTCTTCAGTTAGCATATCTAAGTAATTTTTCAGTAAATACAGCCAAACTGAATATTAGAAAAGAAAAGCAAGAGACAAAAATCCATTCCACACTTGCATGCAACCCCTCCATAAAGCTAACACCATGACCAACAAACAGCAAGTGCTGAATGATCGTGAACTTTCAACTCGTGGCCTGATTGTCAGGCACTAATCACCTCCAACCGCAGCTGAAGCCAGCTCTTGTCGGAGAGCTCACGACAGACACAAACTAAAGGTACAGAAATTCAGCCATAAAAACCTGAATAACTTAAAACAGGGTCGGATATTCTACATAAGTTATCTTCTCATAGCAGAATAGACAAAAATGTGCTCAAAAAGATAACTGATGAATTTTATACTTTCCTTTTATGTTTAAGGCAGTAAATACAAAGTGAAAGTAATACAATCTTTTCTGCAAAAGCAGCAGGGCCTACCTTTCCCCTGCCTGCCCCAAGCATCTATATTTGCTTGAAAACAGACATGCAACCAGCTAACTGGATGTAAAAGATCCAGGATGACCTATTCAAGCTTTCCCTGGCTTTTTGGAATCTCTGAATGTTTTGAAAGTCTGCAATGAAATACTGTTCGTTAACAGCAAGCAGCACATAAGATTTTTTTTTTTTTAATGTACCCTTCCTTTTACAATACTTCATTTGCAAAGATTGATGAAAAGGCCTTCATTGTGGCTTCTGTTTTTCAAGTCTCCCATACAACCTCTTTCTACAGATTTAACGGGTTTTTTCCTGGAAAAAAATATATCATTTACAGGCCTATATGAAGCCACATGGATCTCTCTTTCCTTTTTTTTTTTTTTTTCTTGTGAAAAGGTAATACAATGAGACACATATGGTATGATTACATAGCACCAAAACACTAACACCAAAAGAAACAACTTTGTTTTAGAAGGACAAAAGGACACCAGAGTTACCTCACTTTTAAACACCCAAAGAGCAGCAGCACTGGGGGGGGGTGGAAGTAGGTCATGTTTTCCTCCTGTTTCATTATATACAGAAGAGACATAGAAATCTGAAGGATTTTTCTCTAATAAAAACAAGTTATTTGCATACAATGGGAAAAAGGGTATTAAACCTTCCCTCCTGAAAGATAATTAAAAAAAACACAAATCAAACCAAAACTCAACAAACCAAAAAACCCCACATACAAACAACAACCAAAAATCAAAATAAAAACAAACCCAAGAAAAACACCACATGGCTAAGATCTTTTTCCAGTTTTAGCGCATGGGGGAGGTGGTGAACCTGTAACAAGAGAAATTGTAGGAGAGGCAAAGAAGGAGGACTAGACAGATGGATGGCCCCAACTGCTTCACTACTTCCCCCAAATTCAGGAAGAAGCAGCAGCACCAGTATCTGTTTCTACTTTTACACAGACTTCACGCACAAATAATAAACTGGCATGACTTAAACTTCATACCATCCTACAAGACACATTACAAGCAGCAAGAAAATTCGGCCCATTTGCTAATACAGAAAAGATGATCCAGCAAAATTTCTGAAACTCTAGGAAACACAAAACCTTCTTAATTTATACTTGTATCATATTTGGAAGATTATTTTCATAACCATAGTAGCTCCAGTTTTGGAAAGAGTAGTTCAGACCTTTAATTGTGCAAAAAGCCTCTAATTCTCCACTGAAAAGCCAGCCCACAGATGTGCTTAGGCATGTATGTTTAACATCCTCTGCCCACAGACAGACTTGCTGCTCCTAAAATATTTTGTTGAAATTGTGTCACTTTCTTTTTCTGTTTATACCGCAATCTGGCTAAAAACATCAAGCTTGTAAATGGGAATATGGGTTTTCCAACATGAATAAACATCTCAATTTAGATGTATTAAAAGTTTTTCAGTTTTGTGAGATGGGACCAAAAAATTCATGCCTTTTAGAGCAGACTGAAAACAATGTGTATTGCTTCAGTTGGATATGCATAACTTAAAGACAAAAGGCTTTAGGAATCTGCTGTAAGAGACTTTATAATCTAAGCATCCTGCAAATTTCACCACAAGACTTAAATTCAAAACCAGCTCAGCTTTCCTTGCAAAGAGGTACTTACGAAATAAAAGCCTCAGAAAATAATCATATTGAAGTGATCTGAACAGAGAGTTGTTTAAACACCCAGCTCCTGCAGGTGTTGCTGAAGTTTAAAAATAAAAAGTAATGTTGACGTCTTCTAATATTGAAGACAGAAAAAAAATGCTGTTTCCTCAAACTCCCAGAAGCAAAGCTAGAGCTATACAGGTGCACATTACTTATGTTTGCTTCTAAACAATTTAATGAAAGGGACTTGATCTCAAATGGTTCCTACTAACTGCTTGTTAAATAAAATTATTAACACTTATAAATTGCACATCATTTCCAAAGTATGGTGAAGTAGCAACAGCAGAGGGGAAAAAAAAAAGTTGTCTCTGGGATAATAGGGATATTTGTACTGATGATAGCTTTCATTAGGAATCCATAATTTAAACTATAACTACACTTCTGAACAGAGACGATTACCTAAAGCCTCCTAATTTTGGTCTGTTTGCTAAGGATATTTGATAGGCATTCTGAAGGGCACAAAAGCATAACAATTTGCTACATATATGAGGATTTCACTTGATGACAGTTCAGTTCACACATACCTGTCTGTCCAGAAAACTTACTTTCTTCTACAACAGAAACACACAGTTGTAGCTGGGTCACGAACAGCAGCAGAGAGCAGACCAAATAAGCACAAGCATGTACACACACAAAACAGACACACAAAACCTTATAAACTGGTAAAAAAAAAAAAAAAATTAAAGTGAGGATTTTCCTAATCAGAATTCCTTCATCTTTAATACACAGATAATATTTTTTCAGTGACCATAAGCACTTTCACAGAGCACTATATGTGTAAGATCTATGTATCTTACTGGTAACCCCCCCGTTTCACAGAAGGGAAAACTGAGCCAACGAAGGCACGGAAGTTACCACAGCTACATAAAATGCAAGTAACGAAGGATGAAATTTGAACTCAGGTTTCCAGTTTCCTGTTCACTGAACCCCGAGGACTTTGAAAAATATACATTCCAGTACACTTTCCTAACAGCCACAGTGTCCAACAACCTTACATGTTAATTACCTAAGCATGGCATGTTAAAACCATTAGCAGGCAGTTGCTAACAGCTATATAGTGTAAAACAGAATCAGCCTTTGTATCAAAACTAATTCAGACTAATAGCACACACAAAAGCAGTAGTAACTCTCTTTCCTTGGCAAGTACAAACCTAGATTAATTTCAACAGGGTATAAAGAAACTTTAGATGAGAATGCTTTGATTCTTTCCTTGCACTCAACATGTGTGCAAGTACTTGGTGCCTGTAACAGTGATACAAATTAGTGAAAACTTTGATGATTTCAAGTTACTATCCTAAGGACTTGCCAGAGGAAAAGAAAATAAATAAATCTGTACAGATCTATGGTTTACTGGATCAAGAGCAAAATAGCACCAAGGAAACATCAACTGTTCAGAAAGTAGAGGAAACCGCTGACGTAATATTTGAAACAACAACAACAAAAAAGAAAAAACCCCACACCAATGACTTTCACCTCTTCAAATAGAAACAGAATAAAAACTGTAATTTACAGCTCACTTCACTGTTTAATGTTATTCTATTGCACCATGATCTATTTAATACTGATATAACAGCCATTTTCTCCGCAACATGAATTCATTAGCCAAAGGATTATAGTTGAAATAAAAAGAGAACTGGTTTGAAAACATGTGGTTTTAGAAATGCCTGAATAATCCTTAGCCACTCCAACCTCCACATCCTTACCGGAACGTCAAAAGTTTCTTGCGTGTCATCCAGCATCTGAATTTTGATGGAGATGAGTTTCCCTGGAGGTGTCATAGGTGGTTTCTGTCCATGCTCCAAGGTACTGATCCCAGCATTTTCCTGAGCTCCTAACCGGGATCCTGCTGTTGGTCTCTGCTCTGTTTCACCCATGTTTAGAGAAACACTATTCTTTTATCTGATAAAAGAATAAAGACAAAGACAACCGTATCACTTATAAATTAAGAGCTGTGGCACATAAGTATTATGGTATATATACTTACAGCAAATAAACCATATGACCATTAACAGAAAATAATAACCATTATTTTTTTTTTCACATCTCATATGAAGACAAGAAAATGAGGCAAACTTCATACTTTTCAAAATACACAAGCTAATCACCTGTGGGGGCATAAGGCTGATAGACTGGCTACAGTACTGCACAATGGGAAAAATATTCCTTTTGTCCTGGAAAAAAGACAAGACCACATTGGAAATGGAGCATGACGTAACCCAGATTTCAATGAATTATGCTAATTTTTATGTATTTATGATTCAGGCTATTAGCAGCCACAGCCAGGGCTCCCAGAGAAGGGAAGATGGTGACGAGAAATGGGACAACTCACCACTTGCTGACCTTCATTCCCTCCTGGTCATATCAATACTTCCTCCTTTGGTCCTTCAAGACTTCTCTGGCCCTTTTGCAGGTGCCACCTTGTTCAAGGGTCTGCGAAGCAGGAAAGCCAAAGGGGTACAAGATGACCCCAATTACATGGCCTAAATATTTTGTTTCCTTTGGGGACCAGACCTGCTCTAGAGCCTGGAGTCTGGCCTGATCCTACGGACGGGCCAAGAACTATGAGAATATGCTATTGATAAGTCTAGAAGAAGACAGAACAAAAACACTGGTTGGGAAAAGCAAGGGAAATCTGATTTCCCAGAGAGTCTGTGAGCAGGAGGGGAACACCAAGGAACACACTTTCCCCACTATGGCAGGGGAAGGCTATGCCTGCACCAGCTCGCTGAATGTGGATGTCTGCTTCGTATCCATGGAAAGTAACATCAGAAACTGGCTTGCTAATTTTGTTTCTGTGCAGCTTTCGCACCACATTACATGGCACGTTTCTGCTAAATAATTATTCTATCCTAAAAAGGGAGTAGAGCTACAACAGTGATTCAGTGTCATTTTTCATTAACTGGCACAACTTCGAACCTTCTTTTTTAATTCAAGGACCATTAGTTTTACTTGTCAAATGTTACACCTCATAGTAGAATTTTCTTTCACTTTTTCCCCCTCTACCCTTAGACACTCCAGCTGGGTTTCTGACGAAACTCACTGCTACTGTCTGTCTTGGTAATTGCATTTACATTCTGCACGATTTATATGCTGATCAATGACCATTAAAAAGAACACGTAGCACACAGAAAGAATGGAAATCTAACTTTCCAGCTGAACAGAGGCACAAGAAGAATACTGCCAATCTTTGCCTGGCTTTTACTCTGAGGTTACAAATATTGAGAAGCCTATGGGAAAAATAGGAAGCACAAGATAGCCTGTGTATCAGTGAATGCATCGCCAGTTCTATAGTATACTATAGGGAACAGTGCATTTAATAAGATACCAGTTCCCTCTGTAAGGACAGATAAAAACAAAAAAGTACTATTTACTACATTCACTCTTCCATGTCCTGACTGATTTTGTTCCCACTGATTTTTTTTACACAGCAAGTGGCTTGGAGTAAAAATTTTTAAAACACCACTTGGAATAAAAGAAGAGAAAAACAAAACAAAAACAAAACCAAAATGTGTTAGCTGAGAAGGAAGGGAATGAAAAGTTAGGCATTGTGCACTTCTACATATCAGCTCAACAGGCACAAGTGAAGGAGGAAAAAAAAACTGCAGGCAAACTTTTGCAGTGATTCAGCACTATCCTACCCAACAGGGTTGGAGATACTAGTGAAACCCACCCAAGCGCATGCCAAACACCACCAGCGAGGCAAATTTTTCCGCAATTGGCATTGTAATCTAAAACGTAAAAGGAGTCAATTAAATTTATTTTATTCTTTAAAATTAATTAAATTAAACCTTTTTATGAGAGAAGAAGTGCCAAGAAAACAGCTGCAGTTGGAGGCAGGAATTCCGAAAGGAAAGACACCAAGCTCTGTATAGCAGGACTCCAGGACTACTTACAAATAAATCTGGTTTTCATACATGTGAAGTACACAGTGACATTTAAAAAGGTAACACATGCACCCTGTCTGGAAGTGCTACTGCACACGGATACTGGTCCATGCCCTTATTAATTCAAAAACTGGTTTAAGACCTATCCTGAAGTTGCCATATACCACAGACAGCACCAACACAGCAGAAACAATTGCTCTGTTACTACTGTAGTTTTTGGCTAGGTACAGACATTTAAAGTGGATGAAGAAGGAATCTGTTCTTTCCATTAAATCCTAACATAGGAATCAGTCCAGTCAGTTCAATGATACATTAATCAATACAAGGAAATATTACAGAGCTTGAACCTTTCTGTAAATATTCTTCTGACTAGCAGCCCACATGCACGTTCAGACAGGCCAATAAACCTAGTGAAACAAGGAAAAAAACCACTCAAATTTAGGAAAGAAAAAACTCATGGAGGAAAAGTACAAGCCAAACCACTCCATACATACAGCTTAGAGTTTTTTTTATTACTGTTATTATTAACAGTTAGTAATACAGAAAGTCTTGTAATATATATATATTGAGCCATTCAGTTACATACACACACTTTGCTTTGGAAGCAAAGATCTAAGTAGTACCGGCCACCCTGATAATATTCATCTGCTACTAACAAAATTAAAAGCAGAGCTTTCCTTTTCAAATCTGGATGTATATCTAAACATCAGCATGCTGCATTGGACATCATTTAAGGGTTTTTTCCTGTATGACACTAGTCTCACTATGGTGGTGTCATAATACTGGCATAGTATCTTTATTATGCTGTCTTATGTAAAGGAGGCCTTAAAAGTATTAGTTACCCTCTATAAAAGAATGCAGTGCATTGGTCAAGCTGTATACCATTCTCTAAATCACCTTGATCTAGAAAACCAAGTAGTAAGGTCACAGAATGCAACAGAAGAGTATTAAGCAAATATTAAGCAAATCTGGAGTGATTAGGACGCCTAATGCCTGTCACAATGAGGGGAAAGATTAAGTTTGAATGGAAGAGGGAGAATTTTAAAGACATTCCAGTAGAAAGAAGACGTTGATGAATTGAGGAGGGTACTAATGGAGAAGAAAGAGCAGTGGCCACCAGACTCCAACACATGTAGCTCTAAACAAAATATAAGCAGAGGTAGACAACTCGCACAGGAGCTAAGCGAGTGGCAAATAAAAAGCACACACCTGAACTCCAAAAACTAGGAGTTTCTGCCTGCTCTTTTTGACAGCTGGTGAAACCCAGGGCCAAAATCACACCTATCACTTCTGCTGCAGATTTGTTGGGTGTCAGTGCCCTTCCCAGCAGTGCTGTAGCATCTGCAAAGATGGAGAGCGACTGCTGCAGAGAGCTCATCTGCATCCCAACCTGTGTGTGGGGAAAAGCTACCCGAGACAGCTGCCCATGGAGAAACCTTGGACCCTCCCGCTCTT
>NW_010111802.1:25625-64189 GCF_000699245.1 Pterocles gutturalis
GCCGTACACTGACTCTCACCCTCCTCAGACCCTTCGCTGAGCCAACGCACCCTTCTAACACAAAAGAAAATAACTCTGTTCATTCTTCACTGGCTTAGCAAATTAAATCAGCTCTCAGCAGGCCGGCAAACCTAAGGCCAGGGTGAGCTAACCCTAGGCAGCTGCTGGCAGGCCACTATACTAACTCAAGCCATCCCACCTAACTCTACCTAGAACACCTGGAAGGCACAAAAAGCTACAACTGCCATTACATAGGTTGGTAAATGGGTTTTTGTCTTAATCACATGTTAACAATCCTTTTACACACATAATTCACGCCTAGATTAAAATTTTAAGTTCTGTATGTACTTATGCAGTAGCTGCACAAATGCCACAATGTGGTTAAGCACAAAGACATTTTTAGTTCTTCATGTTCAAAACAGGCACATTTTATAGCACAGGAAAGGTTGGGGCCAATTTAATAAGTTTCCCCGTATTTTTCTTTGGCAGGATGAACAAACAATCAAACTGACTTCATCAAAAGGGAGCTAGGAGTACAAACATCACCTTTGTGTTGTTGGGATGCATAAGGAATAAAGGGTTACATTAAATACTGAGGAAAAAACTTCTTCACGGTGAGGGTGACAGAGCACTGGACCAGGCTGCCCAGAGAGGTTGTGGAGTCTCCTTCTCTGGAGACATTCAAAGCCCGCCTGGATGTGTTCCTGTGTGATCTGATCTAGGTGTCCTGCTCCGGCAGGGGGATTGGACTAGATGATTTTTCGAGGTCCCTTCCAATCTCTAACATTCTGTGATTCTGTGAAAAGAGAAGCAATAAGCAGAGCTCATGCTGGAATAGATGCTAATCTGATCTGTTAACTACTCTGCTCTTCCAGATCAGGAAAAGAGGTTTGGACATTGGATACAAGAGGTTCCCAAAGCCTGAAGACTCCTGTTACAGGGGAAGAATGGTACCAGGTACCCAGGCCTTCTCCACTTCTTTTGCTTTGCTTAAAAATATTTTCACAGCATGAAACAGAAGGCAGCACACTCTTCACTATTCTCCGTTTAAAGGTGGGGAAGCCTGAGGCACATCAGGATGATATGACTGGCCTGTAAAGTCACCGAGCAGACCAGCCACAGAGATAAAGCTGCAGCCAAGGCCTCTCAGACGCTGGCCCAACACTATTTCCCAGATCATATGGTAATGAAACATTTGAAGGAGACTGAAGTAATCAATATAATACTACATGAAACAACTCAAACTGACTCAATGGCTTATAAACCGCCAGTCAGAACTAGGAAGGCACCAGAGAACTACAAAGGAACAAATTAAACCCAGATCTTCCAAAAGAAAATTAATATGAAGCAGCAAGGAGAAAGACGGGTGATCCAGGCAAACTGCTCACATGTGCTTTTAACTCTCAGGTTTTTGCAAAACTTTTGGAAAGCCTCAGCTGCGGAGAGGATTATGGTGAATACTGCTAACACTCCTGTCAAGTACTCATCTTCAGTTCTAAGCACCTTCATATTTGCAGAAAAACAGAAATCCTGACAAATTGGAGTAAGTTTAAGGAATAATAATAAATAAGTTACAAGGAACAGGATAATATGCACAGGCCCCACGCGGAGGGCTCAGGGGGAGCAGATGTGACAAATCTAACCATGAGGCTGAAGATGCCACTTGGTCTCTGAGGCCCAATGCACTCCAGCACCAGGCATTAATGCTCCAAAGCAGAGGGAGCAGGATGTGTCTGCACCTCAGGCATCCCACTGCAGAGACTGATTTATCAACAAAGCCTACTTCTCATGTCATGTCCTGATCCTGCATATTTCCTTTTTGCTCCCTGTGGACAACAGCAAAGTAGGCATAAATGCATGGCCCTACCAAAAGCACACAACTGACTGTATGTCTCCAGTAAGGGGAAATTCTATACCTGCAACATAAATTGTCAGTGAAGCTCCATTTTCATTAATATACCAGAATTACCATAAAATAAGAAAGAAAGTTTCTTGAACCCACACTAATAAAATAACAAGAAAATAGTATAACAAGGCAAGAGGACCAGGAAGACTGAAACCAAATTCAGTCTGAAGTGATGGGGAGCAGACAGAGGGCCAATACAGCTCACATTTTTATATTTTGTGAAATGTTATCCCAGCTAATTTCCACAACTCCGTGGCAGGCTTGTACAAAGCAAATACGGCAATTATAAAAATTTAAGCTATTCATCTAAATAACACTAATACGATTTCTTCACTAAAAACCACAATTTTCAAAGTTACAACAAGTCAATGCCAAGAAAATAAACCATCCTCAGCACTGGCTCAGCAGAGAGCTTGTGCACACCAGGCACAGCAGTGGTGAAAGTCAGCCCGCGAGGTAGCACACACGATGCACGTGGTTAGAAGCAGCAGAAATAATGGCAAATTTTCAAGTCGTGACAAATGAAGTGACAGAATCGTTCCAGGAAAACGACAAAAACCAAAATATGCTTCTTTAACAGGAGTCACCAGGCAACACATGGGATAGCTGTGTGGGAATACCTAGAGGTGATAGATTAATCCTTTTCATAAATACTAAAGAAACACTATTTGAAAGAATGAGAAGTCTACAGCAGAGAAGAGGGATTTTTTTTTTAAAGCTTTGAAGTCACCATTGTCTTGAGTCTTTAGCAGTTTCTCCTGGGACAATATCAAACATTTCTTGGAAAAATCTTCTCTTTAAAGTCTGATTTTCTTAAGGAACTACCAAACCCACAAACAATTGCCTCACTAACGTAACATCTGTGCTTCACATTATTCCACACAGAATCCCATGTACCCTTGAAATTACATGAAGGTCCTTACAAAGAAAAACATACATCAGAAATCTGACATAAATCCAGAAACTTTTCATTAGGCTAATGGACCAGCGTTTTTGTGGAAGCAAAGAAATGTGACACCAAAAAGCTCTTAATAGAAAAATAGCTCAACCTTGAAGGGCAGTAGTACAGACAGAGGTGCTGGGTGTCTATTTCTGTGTGCACCCAGAAGGCTAAAGCTTGGCTGCTCAGCCTCTAATGGAAACATTGCAAGAAAAGGTGGTTTCTGGATTCCTGTTCAGACTGCTTCCTGTTCTGCCCTTTCTGCTCACATCCACAGTATTCAGATAGAGAAGGAAATATTGTAAAAAGCCTATTCTTCTGTATCTTTGAGCTATCTTCTAGGATTAAGGAAAAAAAAAAAAAGTGTTGTAAATGATGTCTGTTTTATGAAGTCAGAAGCAGGGAGGCTCTGGCTGAGGTATGGTCAAGGAGATGAGCATTAGAGGCTCACATCTAACCCCTTGCACAGTCTGTGAATAACAGAATGGAGGGGGGCCTCCTAAACTGGGCTTAATTTCTAAACACAGATTTATTTTTTCTTATTCCTGTCCCTAAAGACACAGAAAATTAACCTCTTAAAATCTGCCTGCCCAAGAAAACACCATGGCTGTCTACTTTTTTGCAACTGGATACTCTAGCATTCTGCAGACTTCCTAAAATTTCCAGGAGTAAGAAATGCCCTCAATTAAGGCAGAGTATCCATAGTAGACTAAAATCCATCACCTGTCATGAAAATAAAGATAGCCCACAAAGTTGCCCAACTTGGTCAGAATCTTAAAACCTCTAAATCATGCTGTCTTATCCCTTGACTCCGTTTCTATCATATGGTCATGCAGATGGACAGGAATTCTAGATTCAGATTTCTAGAGCAATCCAGTACACTTAGTTGTTAACACCAAACTATCCAGAATGTGAAACCAATGTCAAATTCAGGGACCTAAGCAGTAACAAATAGCTTTCAAAACTAAAACTGTTCAGTACACTGTTAATGTAGCCTGCAATGCAGAATAACGAACGTTTAAAAAAAAAAAAAAAAAACCACACCTCTTGCAAGCCTATCTATACAGTATTCCTAGTGCCTGCATTCATTACTGCTTCTACCTTTACGGCCATTCAGCTTCCAACCGGAGCTCATTTATCTTCACTGCATTCGAGTTCTAAAGCTGTTTTAAATTCTGTGGCACTAGCAGCTGTCCCAGATTCCAAGTCTTCTGCCAGATGTCAGCAAAGAGCAGTCCCATCCCGCACAAACTTGATGTATGCTGTCTTTTTACCTCAACTGTGCACCTGTCAGTAGACCTATCAGCAAGCGGAGTAACACATTTCTGCATGCTTTTGCAACTGTCTCTGTGAAAAACCCTCATCCCTTACGCATAAATACAGATTGTTCTGTGAATCAAGCTGGTCTAGTCTACAAATGTTTTTTTAAACCCACAAAACTGAAATCCCTTTTGATAATTGTCAATGATATTAAACAAGAGAGTAAACACATTGATTTGCTGCATGCTATGTTTTCCAGACAACCTCACATTAGAAACTTATTGGAGGCAAGGAACATTTCTTTTGCTTCCCTGCATCTCACACAAGCAAGCGAAGCCATCGTATATATGTAAGTTAGCAATTAAGTGAAGCTTTCATATGCTCACACTCTCAAAGGAAGCCCTCGGAAACCTCTTCGTATAAGTTAGTCGTGGGACTGGTTGTGAGCATTCCCCAGCCTCTAAGGACTTCACTATTTATTCTTCACTACTCCTTCATGGCACCCTTGTACCATGACCAACACTGTTTACTTGAGTCAGGAATCCCAATACCCTATTCAAACCAGCACAGACAAATTTTAAAGTTTTTTCTTCAGGTTTTCAATTATCCAGGTTGAAGGCACTGTACAAACAGGTAATTCTGGCTATTCCTGGAAGGAAAATTAGTGTTTCATCTGCTCAGCCAAGGGGATGATTAGTTCCAGTTGCTCAGTTAGTGACTCTTACCCAACAACTGTGTTTTCCCTTCAAATCCGAAGGCACAGTCTGAGCAAAATGGGGAGCTCCTGGAGCCATGAATCCCTTAATAGGCCAGAGGGAGATACTTCTACAAAAACGCTTTGTTATTAGACGCATTAAAATTTGAACTAAATATTGCCCACTTCCTTTGTATCACACCATTTAACTACCGCTTATGTGTTTATAACTTATTTGTACATGAAGTTCACCACTGTGGTTTTCTTTGAAAATACTTTCCTGCCACTTCACTTTTCCAATTGAACAGACCACGTATTGTCTATAAAGTTTCCTCTTTACCTCGGGGCAGAAGGAAGACATTTCTTCTTTACGGTGAAACCCACAACCTGCTTTTTGAGGTGTTTTTCAACCTGTTGTCAAAACTGCCTGCATGAGAAATTACGCTTAGGAAGAATTTGCAAGCTACTGGTATCACATATTTTATGTCATTGACACCCCTTCCATTTTGCATGACCTGTTTGTGCCAATTCTGTCACTAAAACCTATCAAAAAGTAAAACTTAGCATGCTTGCACAAGTGATAAAATACAATTAAAAAAAAAAATCCATCGGGGAAAATATTAGGAGTGAAGAGTGCATGAAATACATGTTGAAGTCACCCAGCTAGTCCTTTACTGATGATAAAATGAGTTGTAAAAGTGACAAAGCACATGTTATTATTTTACGAAGACCTAAAGCATTTTAAAGTTGAGATATAAAAGGATCATCATGTGGCAAAAAGCTATTTCACATTATGGACAGAAAGACTGTGAAAGCTTTATTGCCACATGGTAAACGCTAGGAACATCTAAAGAGAGTTTAAGAAAATCTCTCTATTTTGTTTCCAGCCAGCACAGAGTTTCATCATCAACTGGGTCATCACCTGAGCCCACAGCTTGTCACTGGAAAACACAATTAAAGTAGGTAAGAACTTAAAGCAGTTTGGTGGTTCAACAGTATTACAAATCACTCCTGAAACCATTAAAAGCATTTTCCAAAACCCTTTCATGCCATCACTCTGCATAAATAAAGCTGTTGCACCAGCTGGAGTGCTCTGGGCTCATTCACCCATACAACACCTCATGTGAAAGCCAAGCCGAATGTGCTTATAGTAGAAGAAAGTAATCTGATTTACTTCCAGATTTAACAGAATTATGAAAGGGATCCAGCAACTCATACCCAGCCTCAAGCATAACATAGAGGTTTTCCATGAAATAAAAACATGTCAAAAGAATAAATAACACGCTACATTAATACTACTGTTCTGCAGTTGGGAGAAAATCTGATACAGTCCTGGTTTTGAGAAATAAAACAGCTCAGGGAAAATACTAGTTCTCTGAACCAAGTATGAGTATATAGTAGAGGTATTTACACTGCCTAAATGCAGGCTGGCTCCTCCAGAGGACTGTCAGGCACCAGAGCCTAATTCAGATGTTCAGTGGTCCTTTGGAGGAGCTTCTCCCTGCCTCGAGCACATGGACTCCTATCAGGAAACCAAAATGCAGTGGTCAGCATGCCAAGACTCCTTTCTCTCTCCTCTTGAGAGAGATTCATTATGATTTGTTGCGTTGATGGTGTGTTGCACAAGTACGATGCAGAAGCTCATGAGCTTGCCACCACACACACTGTTCTGCACGAAAGGGGTACCCCTACGGCCCCATGGCTTGAAACCACAGAGGACAACAACATCAGTGTTCACCATTACACACCCAGTGAAAATGCCTATCCAAACATGTTAAATTGAAACCATAATGGCCTTGCCTCATTTCCTTTTCGCCCAAAGCTTGTGATCCCACAAAATTATTACATAGACTTTCAACCAGGAAAAACATATTTATGGTCACAGTTGTATGCTCAGTATAAAACCCCCTATAAAACCAGAAAAAATTCCTGACAGCTGTAAATATTTAAATATTTAAACGTCTGTTCCCAAAAGAGACTTTTTATCTAGCATTTTTACAAACTTATAGAATCAAATATACAATTTTAACCGGAAACCTTTATTATGCTTGACGCCAAAGAAATATCCTTTATGTACTGCTGTTTACATCACAACTTAATAGATTCCTTGGCATCCTGGTGGAGATATTTTAATGGGTCACGAGGACGTGATTGTATAATATCCAGATTCAAATATTCTACAGTGTTTTAAAGTTATGTCTTTATTCTTTATTTGACAATGATTTTTTAAAAAATACAGCAAAACTTTCAAGCTTACTTAGGTTTCTATCTCGTTTCTCCTTGTACAAATACTTGAACCACTGAAAGATCCCTGGAGAAACTCTAGCTGTACTGAACAGCACAGTCTAGACACTGTCTGCCCCTGTTCATCTGACAACAGGTCTCCTGATCTTTGAAGATACAGTACTTCTCTGTCTTTAGATAATTGCTAACACTGCTTTTATTCCATGAGCAGCTATGAGAGATACTGTGAGCCAGAGATACAGATATACTGCTGCCACAGGGAAGTCCTCATTTTATGTCTGGCTATAATATAAGCATTATATACACTTCATGAAGACAGACTAGTATTGGTTTTCATATAAAAATAACTTAGACCAAAAGAAAAGCTCAATTAGCTGCTGTTGTGTCTGCAGAATAAACTGCTTTTCCCACCATAACTTACTCCACAATGAAAACTGGCATAAGTCACTCCAAAGCACAGCACTGTTACTGCAAGCTTCAGAAGCTGTACCTGGAGAAGGGCCTGCTTGTTCAACCACCCCATCATCCCTTCATCAACAAACCTATTTCGGTGCATATTATATTCCTGTGGCTTCTGTTACATTTCAAAACTAATTACTCACCTGCTCAGAAGTGTGAAAAAGCATTATCTGTGGAATCTGTACTTTTTACTGTTGACGGCGATAGTGGAAAGCATCAGTTCTCTTATTCTGTCCTCCTCCTTGCAGTGTTTGCAAGGAGAGAAAGGAAGAACACTGCCAAAAGTGGCCCACCAATCTCCTCAGAATATCATCACAAGTAACATTCCAAAACAGCTTTTACCATTTGAGTAGGATAGAGAGGCATAACACTCAGATCTTTCTTTAAAATTTAACCATCAAGAGGTAGAAGTTGTCAGTGAAAGATCAAGCAGAAAGAGGGACGTGGTAGATAATACATTTCAAATTATCAAACATGAATGCTGCCTGAAAAATTTTGACAGGTTCTCTCTAAATACAAGGCTCCCAATAAAGCAGCACAGCAGAGCGCACTGCTGCTCCAGGCAAACAGGGAGACTAGGTATTAGATTGCTCTTCCCTTGGAGAACATCCTACACTCCTCATATTCCTTTCTTGGCTCCTGAGTCTCAAGTAACTTTAGATTCAGCCAAAAATGGAAAGCAGCTTTTATACCCATATCCGATAGTAGCACATCACATACCCATAGCAGGCAAAGACCTCTAAAGAGTAAATAACTAGAATCTCCCAGGAGTTTTTCCTTGCTGAGTGTGCTTGAACTTCACACACTTTCCCAATGGCAACCAAACGTGTCCCCCCAGAGCAGGCGAGCATGTGCCAGACTGGGAACAGAGGAGCCCAAGACGCCTTTCATTTCCACGGCTGCCCAAACTGGAGCAGGTCCAGGACCTGGAGCGGGTCCAGGCCCTGGAGAAGAGAGGAGGGAACCCATCTTTCCTGCGCTGGCCATGGCGGGGCTGCCAGCACCCAGGCAGTGAGGAAGCGGAAGGCGTGCATCTGGAGCACAGCGGGGATGGGCGCCAGAGCCGAGGGAGGCAAAGGAGCAGACTGGGACAAGTGCCCTGAAACAGGAGGCAGAAAGCAAAATGGGCAGGGAAGGGAGCCAGGGATCCTGAGGCAGTGCTCAAAACTAGGCAGGGAAAGGGAAAAAGGCAACCACATGTGACAGAAAAACTGGACAAGGATGGGGCAGGGGGGCTGGGACAGGTAAGGTGCCTGGTCTCTGACAATGAGTCTGGAAGGGAAGAGAAACCGCAGGTGAAAGACAAAAGAATAAGAAGCCAAGAACTGGAGACAGGCCCCAAAAGGTGCAAAAAGGATTGTCAGGAAGGGCAAGACAAATCAGAGAGGAAAAAGAAGTGTTCTTCGACAGAAGACTAAGTCCATTTCCTTCCAGGGCTGGGACCTGAAGTCAGCAATCCTGTCCGCATGTGTGGAGCAGCTCAGGGGCCTCCCCTTCTTGTGGCACAGAGCCACACAGAGGAGCGTGATGGTCTGCTGCTGCTGCTACTGGCATCACTCACTCCAGCACCAGAAATCTCCTCTGAGAGTGTAAATTGTAGAGCTGCTATGGGAGCTTTTGTTTTCAAACAGAAAAGATTTTCTTTTTTTTTTCTTTAAACAAGAGAAACTTGTACACCTTGCAGCAAAAACCAGGAACTGTTTGCATTAAAGCACAGGACCACACTGCAAAGTTACCCCTCCCTATTCTTGCACACTCTTAACATTCACCGATTTCCCTCCTTGGCTCTGCCAAAGACCACTCTGCCTTTCACCACACAAGGGAGCACAACCAGTTGCAGGGAAGGCGCTCAGGATTTATTTTTTCCACCCTGTTCTATCCTTAGGGTTTACCAACTACTTTTACTCAGCTGTTAAGACAGAATGAAGAACTAACTCCCTGTGCTTTCTGCATAGCAGGCTGATTTACTCTCTCAAAAAGTATTTACTCTCACTTCACCAGAACCTTGTGAGAAGACGAGGCACCACATCATCCTTACTTCTTTATAGGGAACTACAGACAGAAAACACAGGTCCTCAAGATACATATATACTGGCTCCACTGGGAGTTTGGACTCCTGAGTTTATTGATCTAGGTCAAACAGACTGAAATCCAAAGCAAACCCACTGATTCTGTATTCACAAACAGATTCTTATGGCCAAATAATTCTTCAAGTATTTCACATCCCACAGCTTTCTTTATACATTATTACAGATCCTTTTATTACAGGTTGCTTCCAGGAGCGTGAAGCTTTCTGAAAACTAGCTCATGGATCTCAAGTTTTATCGAGAGTTTCATAATTTTCTGGATGTTTAAGTTAACAACACAAGGAACACTGTCAAGAATTGAACAGTTCCTTAAAAGCAGGAGGCCATCAGCTCCCTTCAGCCACCTTCCACTTAACAACATCTGCAAAAGGCAAGGAATGAGACCTTTCTCACACACAATGTGTAATACACAACAGTGCGTTGCTGTAGGAGAAGAACTACCACACACAACAAACAAGATGGGAGATCATGAAAGGGAGAAAAATGTAACTAAATAAAGATTATGTCATAGTTCATAAAAAAAAGAGATCATTAGAGCTTTTCACTATGGACTTTTGCTTTGCAACATTAATCATGTTCTTCAAACAGAATCGAATCTATAATTACATAATTAAAATGCTTTGACTTCTTGAGTGAACATTAAACAAAGCAAATAACACGACTGACTACCTAGAGAGTCCAGAAAATGGTATCCTTAATTTTCATACCTCCAGAATACGAGCACTCTGATTCCTGCAAGGTCTACAAGTGAAGCATCTGCCTTCAAGTGACACTTCATTATCCAGACAAAACAAAGCATACAATTTGATGCTTTTGACATTGCTGTCACCTCGCCCCCAATTTCTCTACTCCTGTAGATGCACACAGAAAACTGAGAGCTCCTCCATATGTACACCCCCATCTCTGCTTCTAGCCATCCATCACCCCCACACCCAGATACACACCCCCCAGTCTCTGCATCTTTCCACAGAGGGGGTGGGCACCGATGCAAAGCTCTGAGCATATTTCGGGAGCATGCACATACAGAAACATTCCTATGTGGAGTGTGCTGGTGCGCAGTGAGTGGAACAAGGAAGTGCCTGGAAGGGTTGGAGGGAACAAAAACGGATGTAAAATGACAGCATTTGAAACACAAGTATTAGATAGATGGGAGGGGAAAGAGATGATCAACTACTGTGTATTGATATAATATTATGCACATTGATTTATTTTATGTAAATTCACGCACAGAATATTTCCAGGGGTTTAAATCATTACAGCATAAGGAAGGTCCACTTGAAGAATATGTAAACATCTGTTAGGTATGGAAAATTTTCCCCTCTAGCATCAGACAGGATTATATTTTTGCAGGGTCACTAACATGGCCTGGCTCTGCAATCTGGGCTGGTCTGCATGAAGCAGTCTGCACTTCTCCCCAGGGAGGACACAACCGAACACACATGGTAGTTATCCTCTCATCCCTGGGGGCCTCAAGGAACTCCTTCAGCTTCAGTTTGGCTTGGGAAATTTAAAAATCTGCATTGCAACCCCTTATAGCCAGGCAGCCCTGTATTTCATGGGAATCCCAGTGCACATACTTCAAAAGGATGGCAAAGTCACCTCGACTCCAAGAGGAACAGAGGGGTTCTTCAGAACAGCAACAAAATAGCCATCCCCTCCCGCCCGTGCCCCTGCCCCAAATACTCTGCTGTATGATACTCTGCATCATACTGATGATGAACAGGCCAAAGCAGGTCCCTGCCTCTGTGGAAAGCTGAAAAGGCAATTTCCTTCAATCTCTACTTGGCGGCCGCTTTTCTCCTGCTCTCCAGCTGCCAAAGTCAGGCACATAAATACTGTGGAATATCACACAGAGGAACTGGAAAGCACAGGCACATGTTGCAGCTAGTCAGTGCAATACAGCATGCAAACAACAGAAAAGACTTCATAGCAAAACATAATAAATTCAACTGACCCTTCTATACCAACACAGGGATGCACTTGGGGATAATCTCTTCTGAAGAGCAGTTCCTCCCTTAAGTTGTCCTAAACACATTTATACTGCCCAAACAGATAAGAAGAATCCCTATCCACAGCCCTATCTATCCTGTACCACCACCTTGCTACACACACAAATTTTGTTCTATATGGTATATGGGAAAAGAAGTCACAATTCTGATCAGTTCAGAAACGTGGGAAAACTTGAAAGTATTTACAACCAGTAAATAGGCCAAGGAAGTGAAGAAAATATCAGCCCTTCTCTACTCAGTCCCCACAGAGAAAGGTTAGGGGCACCCTGACCACAAAAGCAGCAGCAGGAAGAAAAAAAAGGCCTGGTACCAGTAGCAACACATACAAATCAATCAACTTACCGCAGCTTCTCTTGGGCACTCAAAGCCTTGGCTATGAAAAATGAATCAGCAGAACCAACACCTTGTTTGCCATACAATCTGCTAAGAGACCACACGGGATTTTTCCCCCTCTGCAATTCAACCGATAACACTTTCCCTTCGCTCCAAAACCTGTCACTGAAAGGTATGAGTTGGTAAGTCTGCTGTGGGGCTATTTACTTACTTTCCAACATAAACAGGCACGCTGCGAACCTCAGGAGCTCCACACTGAATACAGGCCCTGTAACACAGTATCTCCCCTCACAGCATTTGGCCCATCAATTCAACAGGAAGCAATGCAGGAAATCCAAGGCATCGGTGTGATTCCAACCCATGCCCTTCCTGTCTGGAGAGAGAGATCTAAAAGCATCCAGGACTCCTGCTAACAGAAACAGTCAACACCTCTGCTGAAGGGAGTGGGGAGGGAAATTCAACTACCCAATCCAAAGCTAAACATAGTTTATCTAGTACACATCAGGAGAGACCATCTGAACTGCCAATCAGCCTTCCACCCCTGTTTTTTCTGACATACACAGACAAACAACACTGCAGTCAGGAGGTAGTGAACCCATGCCCAAGCAAGCTTTAAGCAAGCCAGCCAAGGCTGTGGAGCTGTCGTGCTGTCCCAGGGAGGATACCAAGAAGGGGAAGCAGTGGTCAGCCAGTTTTCCTCCACTAGCTCCTTGCTGCTGAAGCCCAAGCGCCACTGCACACAAAGCAGTAGTTTAAAACTTATCCTGCTACAGTTACAGCCAAGATCCTTAAGCTGTTTGGAACATCCTACTTGTGGGGTCGCAGGACAGAGTTACCCAGTCATTAAAGCAGCCAGCCTGACTCTGGAAGAGAAGCCTGTTCAGGCAGCAGCACAGGCTGCTAAAGGCACATTATTATGTACTCTCTAAGTTTCCCTGGCTGAGCACAGGGCAACATAAAGGTTATAATTTTCAAAGGTATCCCCAGGATGGTCCCTTACACAGCCTGGACTATTGCACTGGCTTGCAATAAGCTACAGTCTACTAGAGCGGCACTACTCAAGTGTAGGAGACAAGAGTAGCAGGTAACAGCCTTGGCACACAACCAAGAAAGTCACTCCCCAACATATTAGATACTACCATGAAATTTCTTCTTTCAAATAAAACATCAAACAAATTTGCTTGACCTGTCAGTCAGTAAATCCATAACAACAAAAACATACAAACAAAAAAAGGAAATTCCAATTAGTTAGAGAGCTGGGAGAGGGAGAGAAGGGAAGAGAATATTCTTTCCTGTATCTATTTTTAGGCTACAGAAGGCAGTCTGAAACCATGGCAATGAACCTGCTACAAATCCCCTCACCAGCTCGATGTTTTGTTTCCTTATAGACAAGGATAAATGAGCACGTACTACAGATTAAATGGTGTAAACCAGAAATGAATCAACAGGCTACTTGAAATGCATGTCAGTTATGAAAAATACTAGTTAAGCGAGGTAGGAGTAGCTGATCAGATTCAACAGCTAAACAATCTGAGACCTAGTAAGAAATCCTTTACAGCTCTAATAAGCAGCACTGAAAAGGGGCCAGCCTCCAGAGAGCATCTCTCCACCACCACCGTCTGCTTCTGGGCATATTTGACATCAACAGTTGCACCCTCAGCACCCAGATTCATTCTTCAGGCTGGGCCCCCGTGACTCCGCTGCAGAGGTCCATGCCCTCAGCTCAACATTACCTGTCCTCTGTACTGGAGGCAGAGCTGATTGCCAGGTTGCTCTCTAAGATGGTCCTGTGCTGGGGTCTGGGATCAAAGGAACAGATGACCTGGCAGCACTGAGACAGTGGGCACCTGGCACCTGAAGGCTGTGATTGCTTACCCAATTGTTTTAACTAACTGTACCCAAAGTTTCCACACAGTTTGCAAGCCTTCCTACACAAAACGAGAGTTTCTGAAAAAGAACAGTGGGCTTGCGCTTACTGAAGCACAAACTTACTGCATGAAATGCACAGGGAAAAAAAAAAAAAAGACTGATGAAGTTTTTATACCTGCTATACAGCTACACTCGGTATCATCGTCACAAAAGAAAGAAAAGATGTCAAGTTCCACAACCCCTTCAGGAGTGACAGGAACACTCCTTAAGTCTCCTGCCAGGATTCTAAGAAAGGAAAGAACTTGTATTTTGTTTGTTTTAAAAGGGGAAAATACCACCTTCACATTTATCCTACCTACTTACAGATGGGGCTATCCCACGCTATTTGATGTTGTGTGAAGTGAGAGCAACCACCTGATAAAACTGTGGCTCAAAGATATATGATTCACCTACAGGTAATTTTTCTAGAGCTTCTTATTAAAAAGAAGGGAGAAAAAATAAACTAGCAGGTTTGTTTTTTTTTTTTAATGTATACTCCCTTGGCTTTGAAAAAAACAAAACAAGAAAGTGGGAAAAAAGTACTTTAGTTCTTTTGGCATTTAAATGAGACTAAAATCTATCCACAGCTTAAAAATTAGAAATTTCAATGTAAACATCAACAATTTCAAAGAAATATTTCAGAACTAATAACTTCCATTAACACCGTTACATCTGCTGCTGAAATAACTCATTCCATATTTTTACATGGTTGAAGGTATCAAATTCATCCTGTTTTTTACTCCTCTGTCATGCACATTAGATTGGCTGCCAGTCTGTGCTGCTTTGGAGAACTGAAACATCCTACAAAGCTCAGCTCTGCTTTCACGACAGCTTTGCTTGGTATGTGGAGGAGGAAGACAGAAAACACACCTATGTCAAGACAGTTAATTAGATACCCAGCTCTTTAAAGATCGACATCCCAATTATATTTTGTTTCTACATGCTATAAAGTTTTTTACTCTTGCATATATCAGGAAGAAGGGGGAAGGAGCATCTGTAAGTCTATAAAACTGTTACTCAGCAACATTAAAGGAAAAAAATTCCAAACACATAAAGGTAAGAATGCTGAAAACATTAGAAAATGCATGATTTCTTCTCTGCATGGACCACAGAGGACGGTGGTCTCTTTTGCTCAGCGTGGTTACAGAGCAGACATCACCCAAGCGGTATCAGCTTCCCAGCATTGCTAAGCAACACCACGCCACATTACCTCAATTGATTCAAGGGAGGGAAGTTGATTCAGAAGCCATTGAAAAAGGCGGAAACTAGATAAAAACGGTTGCGCAAACCTCACACACACAAGCCAGGATCCTGCACAGTCAGAGCAAAAAGCAATTAAGCAAAGCGTGGGACACACACACACACACACACAACTGAAGCAGAATAAAACACATCCACATACACAGACAGAAGAAAGGGGAAAATGCAGCAGGTAAGAAAGGAAGAAAACAGCACTGCTGTCTCACCTCAAGTATTCTGAGACTAGAACAATGAATTACATCTTTCTTCCCAGGGAGTAAAAACGAGAAAAACAGCCAGAAAGCCATTAGACGTGGCTAGTGACACACAAAAGCATATGTCTGATCCACACTGAAAACAGAGCTTGCACACAAATGTGAAATTTTGTTACAAATACTGAAGACCAATGGCAGGAACTAATATGAAACACTGAATTTTGAACAGCTTCAAAATCAAAATATACACTAACTCTATTATAAACACTTTCCCCTTCACTCTGATCTTAACTTCTGTGAATGTCTTATACATTTGAAGAGTGGCATTAAAATCTTGCTATGAACATAATCCAAGACAGAACAGTACACATTAACACACTAAATAAATCCACTATCTCTGCAAAAACTTGAAAAAAGGTATCCAAGTAAGTTTATTTTAACCGAAAATAAGATATGTTCTAAGTGAGAAGGACTGGAAACAACTACATTCGACTACACCTTCCATGCAAATAATTCATGTCATAAAAGCCAATTTATATATATATAATTATTGCCATGGCTTCTGGACCTGCTTAAGCCAGCATAAACCAGGACTGAGGCAGAATGAGGTGCTCCCCCATGGTCACAATTCCTGCCTTCCAGCAGCCTCCTCCTTTTCAGTTCCTGTTTCACCCATAGGAGGCACTCAGGGCAGCTCCTGAGAAGGAAGCTCTGCCCGCCTACTCAGCAGGGCCAAGGAACAATGAAGATAAATTGGCCACCACGCTCCTGAAACTCAGGAAAATACAAGGTGGGTACGGGAGCAAGAAGACCATACAGGTGAAAGAAGACTGTCAAAAACACAGGATCAGTAGATCCAGCTTTAGGACCAACAGCAGACTACCAGAATTAGATGCTATTCACCCACGAATTTTAAAGGCACTCCAACATGCAACCACTGAACTATTAACCATGCTGCCTGCCTTCCCTCTAAGACAAACTTAACAAATGAGATATAAAAATCTGAAGATGTGCTGCCAATTTCAATAAAAGGGCTCCAGGGAACTACAGGCTGGTAGCTAGCTCTAGGCTCACTGAGAAAACTGATAGAAACTGTAAGAACAGAATTAGCAGATATACAAACACATATGATATACTGGTGGAGTGCCATCATGGCATGGCCTCTTTTACAACAAACTTACCATGACATATATGGATAAGCATAGTATGTACGATAGTGTGTGCTTGGATCTCTAACAAACCTTTGACAATGTCTCTAACCACAGGCTTTTTAAGAAATTGAACTGTCATGGGATAAGATGGAAGGTCCTTCTGCAGATTAACAACTGGTTAAATGAGAAGAAACAGGACAGGAATAAAGAGCCAGTTTTCACAACAGCCCTGGTTTTGCATTTGTGTTAACTCAATATATTCATTATTTAAGTGGAAAATGGAGCAAGCAGCAAGAAGAAAGTTTTTTGGTGATTACAGAATCAGGACAACTAACTGTGAAGAGCCATAGATTATGTGTGTATAGATACCTGACAAACCTAACACAAAGTAATAGCCAATATAGTGTGTGGAAACCCTGGAGCCACCACGGTTTAATTCAAGTGAGGAACCACTCACTCACAGGCAGCAAAGCTCAGTGGCAGCTGGTAGAGCAAAGGGAACATGAGGAGTGAACAGGTCAAGGATACCCAACACAACAGGGAATGCCACTGTGCCACTGCAAATCCTCAGTGCAGCCTAGAGCTGCTGCTCTGAGAAACTATCTTTCAAGAAGAACATAGCAGAATGAGAAAAGGTTCAAAGAAGGGAGGTCTGGAGCAGCTTTAACCTAAGGAGAACTAAACATAAAAAGTACTTTTAGATTAGAAGGGGAAATGGATGAGATGACAGACATAAAAACCATGAATGGTATTATAAAGATAGCAAATAGGAAACCATGTCTCGGAATAAGTGAATTAGGCGGTATAAAATGAAGTTTATCAGATGGCTTGTTTAAAAGCAAGAGGAAAAGGAGGTACTTTTTCCATACTACAATTAACTGCAGAACCCATTGTCACAGGATGTTGTGAAGGCAAAAATTTAAAAGAGATTAATGCATTATTAGATATATCCATAAGAGAAAGTCTGTCAAGGACTGTTAAACAAAGGTGCAGACATGACTTTCTTGCTCAAAACCCTTGAACTGCAGCCTGCCAAAAGCTGTGAGAGATTGCTGTCTTAACACTTTTTCCCCTAAGCATTAGTACTGGGCATTATTAGAGGTAGGATGCTGGGCTAAACCAGATCTCTGGCTGGAAACACTGGGGCTAAATCCTGTGTTACAGGCCCAGGAATCTTCAATAAGATATGCAGTGCTGGGAAACCCCGTATTTTGATGTCCGTCTCCTAAAGCATTACCTCTTCCACTCTTCTTAAGGGTTCCTCCCAGGCTGTGCAGCAACATCCATAAGCAACATCTGCTGAAGCCACTGGACAGAAAAAGATTTGCTTCCTATTGGAGAGCTGCACTTGAATAAGCACGTTCCTGTTACATGGCCACAGCTGTGCTACACATTTCTAGACTGGGTTAGGTATGGCCAACCTGTAATTCTGCCTACATTAAACAATGGTATTTACCTACTTCCGCTTTGTGTCCTGGTACTAAAAACCTCATTAGAACCAAGTTATACCAGAAGAGATCCTGTCCCCCACTGTAGGTGGCTGAGCTTAATTAAAGTGCTGTGCTAGTGAATCTGAAAGTCATTTGAGAAGTTGCACAGTTTCTGGAAGGCAGTAGCAGAAGGGGATGAGGAAGATGAAGGAGGAAGAAAAAAAGAGGCCACTCTACTTCTGCTGGGATTCAGAAGCTGACTGGCAAGCGAGGGCACTACAGACAGCATTAAAGCTTCTTCTGCCTTTATGTCCCCTGACACTCACACAGCTCGCCTCCCAAGAACTTCCTAAAAATGGCTGTCAGGCAAACTGGGCGATATCAAGAAAATGGACTCTTGATGAGATTTATCAGGGACTAGCAGACTTACGCAGCCACTCACAAGGAGAGATACATGCCCACTTGCACAGCCCTACCACTACATTATAAATACAGTTATATTTTGTGCCTACCAGCTAATCTGTTGGATTTCTCACCTGTTGTTAAAAACACGCTTAAAGTGCCTTAAAGACAGTATATAAACTTTGGTTCCCTTTCAGAAATACTAAGTGAGCTTCCAGCTTCCAAAAGTGAATTTGCATTTCTCAGTCTCACCCATTTTTATCTCAAGCACCTAGAAAATACTTAGAGCTTAGGTATGCTTTGTTTTTTTTTTCTCTTAGGAGAAACCGATAGAGTTGAAACCCAGAAAAAATCCTTCCCCTGGGAAAGGGGATTCAGTCATGCAGAAACTTCCAACCTGAAACCTCTTTCCAGATAGCAGCCTGCTCAACAAGATCTCTCTTCCCTCATGCACCCTCTCTCTGCTTCCACACACCACCTCTTACGCTTTTCTGTTGTGTTCGCACACAGGCATACACCTTTCCCCATAAAAACCAACCCCAACCAATGAACTGATCCGTTCTAACACTGTGTTGGGCTCAACTGCCATTTCAGCTGCCCCCTAACTTCTGCAGCAGGTGCTGGCTTTCCTGTTCTGCACAGATCACCGAAAGCGACACAGGCTGGAGACCAACTCCATCCACTATCCAGGCTCTCAACTGTACAGTGCCGACCACACAAACCTCCACGTAAACCCACAAATGGTTCCAACTGGCTCCAATGACAGACTTGCAATGGAACAGTTGCCCACATTTTCCTTCCTGCGCCAAAGATAACACTAACTCTTAGCATGATATGAAATACATCTGAGCAGCTTGTTAAACAACAAAGCTCAGTCACTGACGTGCCTTATGCTGTTGTGTGAAGAGGTCAACTCTTCCTTGAGATATTAGCAACGCTTGTCAGATGGCACCAAGTCTGTTAGTGCTTATTTTATCATGTTCTTGGGCTTACTTGTCTCAACTCAGTAATTATCCCACAAATTTCAATACTGGCACTAAGATGACTGATTCAGTGACTTGCCCCAACTTCACTGTGATTTCAAAACAGCATCACTAATCTTGCAAAAGTGCAACTCCATCCAGAGCATCAACTTCAAGTTAACTGCTGCCCTACCTCTTGTGATAATGCTATGTGCCCACAACACTGCCTTTTCTACAATTTCTGCAAAACTATGGAAGCACTGGGACTACAGCTTTAGTCTCGTTCTTGGTACCCTCATTTCTCTTTGCATGCCTCTGAGCTCCAACTAATTCTGAGACCATTTCTTAAACAAAAGCACTGTTGCTTTATTGTCGAATAGACAGAGCAAGACGTGTCTCCATGAACATTTCAGTGGTACTACTCTGTAACTTACCAGTGCTAGATACAGATCAGAATATAGAATCATAGAATGATTAAGGTTGGAAAAGACCTCAAGGATCA
Organism: Pterocles gutturalis; assembly: GCF_000699245.1. Lineage (NCBI taxonomy): Eukaryota > Metazoa > Chordata > Aves > Pterocliformes > Pteroclidae > Pterocles > Pterocles gutturalis. The sequence goes on from NW_010111802.1 coordinate 45,367, forward strand.
TCAAGTCCAACCCAACACCACATAACTCACTAAACCATGTCCCTAAGCATGATCAGAACACTTAATAGCAGGTAATTTATTATTCTCAGGCTACTTTTTAGCCAATCAGCCCAACTGGACAGATACTGGCCATTAGAAGTCCTGACTTGTACTCTCCTATAAACACCCAGAATCATGCTGATTCAATCCCAGGATCCACCACCAGACACTTTTATGGCAAGTGTAACAGATTTAGGAAAACCGAACCTCACTAGTATGGTCAACTGTTTAGTCCAAACAGAAGATATTTGAAAACTATCTTACAAAAGGTAGAAGAGGCCACTTTTTCCCCTCTCAGGCCAGAGGTCAGTATTACCTTGTTCCCTTTGTCTGCATTACAGACCGTTTGAAGATAACGTTAAGATGTATTTGTCCATCCTGGGTTTTTTCAGCTCCTGAAATTCCTTTCATGTTTCCAATTTCAGCAGCTTACGATCCTGGTATTTTTCAAACAAATCCTATGCAGGAATGGAAACAATGCTGCTCCAAGCTTCACAGCTTTCTGCAAGACCTCCTCATCAGCAAAAACCATAATAGTTCACACTTTGCCCAATATCAGACACATTCTTGACAACTTGTTTTTAATGTACCACTACCTGGAGGTGTATTTTGGGGGTACTGCACCCCCTGCCCCCATTTGTTTCTATATACAGCCTCTAGACTTTGCTCCTCTAAACTGCTAGGTGCTCCAGACATCTTATCTACAAGGTGTCTCTGCAATCACCAAGCCTCTTCTGTATTCAGGTTCAATTTGCAGGCCAAACTGCAGTAGCAAAGAATGTTTTCCAGGGAAATCTGCTAAACCCTTCTGGCAATAGTAATACAACATTCACTGTCATAAAAAGACATGATTTTTTTAATATGCTGGTCTGTGTTGTTCAGGAATCATTCACAGTCAAGGAGTCAGGCCCATGAAGCCAACCACCAGCAGTGCTCTTACTGCTCAGCACAAGACTCTTGTGTTCAGTTCAGAGACTATTGTCTCACCTATACAAAGGGGTACTTAACTGCTCCCTCACTTAACCCAAACAGAAGGCTATTGTCATTGCAGTTGTCTTTGGGAGGGTCTGTGACTACCCATAAATAAAAGATTAATATTCTGGGAACCACTGCCACCAGTAAGACTATCCCTTCGAGATACAACTGCAAAAAGAGGAAGTGCTTAAGTTCTCATATTGTTAAAGGAGGTTACCAGACAATCTATGCAAAGCAGGCAATTTCTGGTATTGAGTAGTATCCAAGCAAAAACTAAAAAAAGTCTCAGTGATGTAAAGTAAAGGTTTGGATGTAGCCACAAGGGGAGCAGCTGGAGAAGGGAGGAGAAGGGCATGATAAAAGCCTCACCACATCACCAAGATCGTTTCTTTATCCTCTGACTTCACCAAGACCAAGGCTGTTCTGCCTTCAGGACTACAAACAAAAATGGAGCCTGAAGACTGAACTGAGCTCCTGACCACTCTGAGAAGGAAAGTTAAAGTATAGCCCCTTTTGATTTCTTTAAGCTTATAAGAGATTGTCTGATTTTGAGTTTGTTTTCAGCCTTGCCTTTGATGAAGAAATCTCTCTAACAGAGTAATGTAGCTCTAGACTCCAGGCATCCTTTGGTCAGACTCACAGAAAAAGTCTCCCTAGTCTCTGCATAGGAAAGAGAGTTTAGTAGCATGAAGGGATCTGCTGTTGCTTATGTAAATGACATTTTGCTATAACAGGTTTTTAAATAAACTGTCTGCTCCCTTCCTCAAAAAGTTGAGATTATCACAGCAAGGAGACAAGTAGAAAATAAATATGCCCACAACAGTATACAGTTTCCTGTAATTGTGCTTGGGAGGATCTGCTTGTAGGTTATTTCATTCTCTCCCCAACATGTGAAATGGCAGGAAATTCAAGTTCACGTGTGTAGGAGACAGAAATCTCATCTGAATACACTACCAGCCATGCACAAAGTAGCCTGCAGGGGAAAATTAGGTGAAAATCTCTCAAACACAGACAAGCACATTGGAAGTACATCGGAGGCTCATGCATCGCATAACCATTTTAGGTCCCTTCCAACAGAAAATATTACATTCTGTTCTAACTTCCCTAACTAGGACTAGTAGCGGTAGTATCACAGGCCTTGTTGGAAAGAGCTAGTTATTCTTCTGCAGAAAAGCACAAGTAATAACAAAAAAACCCACCTTTCTACGCATCTGTTATTCAACATTTAAGAAAGATAAAGTTATGTTGTAGTCTGCACTTTGGCAGTGTTCCTTTGACTTACCTCCATGGTTGAATATGTGCTTTACTAGTACATGAATCTTGGGGAAGTGGGGAAAAAAAAAAAGAAAAAAAAAAAAGACAGCATAAGACTATTTTGAAGTATTTTTATCTTCTTTTTTTTCATTTGGACCATAACATTTATCTAAAACAGATGGCTTATGTCATTATTGGAAAGTAAACACATTAGTAAGCATAAAACCTTACACAAAAATTGCTTTTGTCATTTTCCTCTAGAAGTTGATTTCTATTAGTTGATACATCCCAAAGATTCATTTGCAATTAAATATAGTCTTTACATTTACTTTGGTACTTCTTTTTTCCATAACCAGCAGGTTATACAACATTTACACACTTTTCTAAGTGTTATATAGTCGTGTTTACATTTATTGTTTTTACACATTTTGCCTTAGAAATCAGCAATGGATTTGTTTCTTTATACCAAGATGCCAATTTTACTAGGGTTTTCAATGCAGTGCATCTGGAAGGAACTAAACTTAAACCACTAAGACGTCTTACAAGTTACCCTAAAAACGCATCAGAAAATGAAAAAAACTTTACCCCAAATAAGACTGCTATTTAAAACAGAATGATTTATTATACAACAGAGAGATTAAGATTTGATGACCTTCATTAATTTTTCAGTTCACTAATAGCCAAACTTACTGAAATATAAAGAATTCTATTAGGTATTTAAGAAACAGTAAGCCTGTGAGATACCTCATTTGCATGATGCCTCCAGTTAGATACCTGGAGTTCTTTGTGTGCTTCAAGCTTTAATGCACACAATCCTAATTTTCTCCCATCTGATTATTTTGTTCATAGATGAAAAGGGACAAAGGAAGAAGAAAAAGCTTTCCTACTTTCTGAACTCCCAGATGAGTTCTTGGTCCTGAGTTTATTCAAAATATTCTCTCTGCATCAGGTAGCTAAAGTGAAAGCAATACATCAAAGAAAAGCTTTTCTGCTTCTCGAAAAATGAAAAGTACTTATACTTTGTAAAACGTAAAAAGCAGAACTTTTTCCTGCGTAAAGACACTAAAATACAGACCTAAAAAATTTAAAGGGTAGATCCCCTTCCATTGTCTTATGTATTTTAAATGACTGTACACAACAGATAAATAAGTGACAATACAAAAGGCAAATCTTTTGACCTATTAATTTGAGAAGTCACTGATACCAAATGTTTTATTTAAGTGAAATTAACACGTACAGGTAAGGCCGTCCCAGAAGTAGAAATTACAGTTGAAATGTAATTTGCTAGTTTTATTCTTTTTTTACAAACTTCCTCTTCAGGACGTTTACATCATTTTTTTATCTACCCTGGTATCAACCTACTCACTGTCCACAGCCTTGCTACTTCACAAGCTCTGTATTAAACATCCCAGCCATCTCACATTACCGATTTTAAGTTAACATTTCCAAGTTGTTGCTTCCAAACTGAAACAATTTCACTCAAAATCCTGCTAGCAGATTGCTGCCAGCATTCGGGTTCTGACCTTTCATTACCATTTAAAGAAAATGCGTTCAAATTTCAAAACTTTCTTTGCCAGTGTCTCAGTGCTTTCATGGCTCCCCATTTCAGTTCCATCCAAACTCGTGCTGCTGCAGCAGGGACAGCCCAGCAGCCTCCAGCCCACCGCAGCAGAGCCCACAGACTTTCACGGGGCTCCAAGGAAGAGCACACAGAGACACGGTATGCAGCAGCTGTAAAATCTGTGCTCTGCTTCAACCAGGTCACAGAATAAGACAATAAATTAACATTTTGTGTTACAGGAGATTCCCAACCCATGTACGCAAAAATAGCGTGTAAAAAGGCTGGAATGATTCAGAAAGAGGGATGTTTCCCCCCTAGTTGGGAAATAAATTTTAATAGTTTCTATGTTTCTGCATTTGATTGTTTTTTTAAGGTTACAAAAAATATGGCTTAATTTCTCTTTTCTTACCAGTAGAGGCTGAGTTTGAAGTTGCTTGCAGCTGAAGAACACCAAACCTTCTGGCCCACTGGGCAGACAAGGACTGTCTCAGCAAGATGACTATCCAGGAATCAAGGACAGAGCAGGTGTTGGAAGAGAGCCCATTTACCTGAAGAGAGGCATGGAAGCCCTTCCTCCCTCCTGCCCCTCCAAGAAATGCCACCCGGAATATTTCTGCCTGGAAAAGGATGTTTCTGTAGACATCAAGAGAAGGCTGTACAGACGCAACTTATGTCAACTTCTCAAGGACTTATAAAATGGTACCAAAGAAGAGATAAGGACTGTGGTGCCAACCACGAGTTTTAACTGACCAGATAGGGTAACACCTACAGGAAGCAACAGCAATCGCTGGAATGCATGCAAGCAGCCCAGTTGCACACAGCAACTCATATGTAGAGTAAAAGCTTCACACCAGGAAGGATCTGAAGTCATCACAGAATCATAGAATGGTTGGGGTTGGAAGGGATTTTAAAGATCAGCTATTCCCACGCCCCCTGCCATGGGCAGGGACACCCTCCACTAGCCCAGGTTGCTCAAAGCCTCATCCAGCCTGGCCTTGAACACCTCCAGGGATGGGGCATCCGCAGCTTCTCTGGGCAGCCTGTTCCAGTGCCTCACCACCCTCACAGGGAAAAATTTCTTTCTAACATCTAGTCTTAAATCCAGTTTAAATCCATTACCCCTTGTCCTGTCACTGCATGCCCTTGTAAAAAGCCCCTCCCCACCTCTCCTGTAGGCCCCCTTCAGGTACTGGAAGGCTGCTATAAGTTCCTCCAGGAGCCTTCTCCAGGCTGAACAACCCCAACTCTCTCAGCCTGTCCTCATAGGGGAGGTGCTCCAGCCCTCTGATCATCTTCGTGGCTCTCCTCTGGACCCACTCCAACAGCTCAACGTCCTTCTTGCGCTGGGGGGGCCCAGACCTGGACACAGTACTGCAGGTGGGGTCTCACAAGAGCACAGTAGGCCTAACTACGCTAAAATAAACTCTTAATACAAACCAGTCTATTTATTTTCTAGCTTTGCAGTAATTTTGATAAACTCTGCTTGCTGTTACAGGTTACAGAAATGGAACTCATTTTGCTCAGTAACTGCACCACAATACCAAAAAGCTACCAACACACTTAATCTTTGCAGTATGGGACTGCAGGGGAAAAAAATAAAGTAGTAAAGAAAAAGGCCACATGCAACACTATATGCTGGTGTCTCGCAAGCGCTAATTCTCTCCTTCTCCGTGGAAGATTCCCCCAGTTCACCTCTGGCATGCTTGGGAAAACCACACTATTCTCAGCTTGCGCAAAGCAGCAAGGTCAGCGGGAAGAGCCCATGGACGAAGGATAAACTGTTCCCACCCTTCAGTTATCGGCTGTGTTCAAGGCCAAACCCTGCAGTTTCACCATTCACATTATCTCCTGGGCTTGCTCTGATGGATCCTGGGTTTCATCTCCATTTCCCAAGCCTACACAGTTTGTCCTGTATCATTGCCTCAGAAAGTTCAGCCTCTAAGTGAATTACACTCCACTGTTAACCAAGTCAAGTTTAAATAAGACTGCTAGAAAAAACACTGAGGTTGTTACTAAATAAAGCAGACACACAGTCATGAACCTGACATTTTCACCCTTCTTGCAATTAAGTATGAGTGTTGCAAATACTAGGACTAGTTAGTAGCCAGTTAGGGAATACTAACTATGCGTATGATTTGGGAGGCTTATGGCTTTGCTCTCTTCTGCCTGAAGTGCTTAAGGTGGGGAAATGGATAAACAACTACCTATGAAGTAATTACATCTTGTAAGTTCAGAAAAAAAATTGGATTTTTTAAATGGAAGACAACATAATGAAAAAAAGGGTATGATTATTCAATAATTTTGAAGTCTTTTCCCTCCAGTTAGTAAATTCTAATGAAGGACCAGTAGAATAGACAAATGCAATATTGCTTTTAGGGACAAGAAACAGTACGTTACTACAGCCCTCAGCTTGCAAAGTGACTGTGACTTTTTGCATATTCTGCAAAAATACGACACACTTTAGGCAGCTCTCTTAATGGATTTGTTCAGTGACGAGCCTTCAAAGTTGCATTCATTAAAAAAAAAAATAAAGACAGTTAAAAACAAGGGTGATGCTTTAACGCTTTCATAGTCTAACACACTTCTTACATCTTACGGAACAGAACCTTACTTTATTCCCCTTTTGTGTCTCTAGCATACCCCAGAAATTCCAAGATACTTCTGCTATCATCCTTCAGCTCAAAAAACAGGACATACTAACCAAAATAGGTCATCATGCCTTACTAACACAGATAAAATGACTAAGCATATGGTAACAAAAGGGAACCTTGAGGTATTAATCACTAACTACTTTAGCTCAGCATAAAAATGAGTAATTACATTTCAAGAACATAAATGTACAGAATATTTCATATAACACGGAAGATAACAGAGAAGAAGTATTAAAATTCAGAAGTGAAGAGAAAGACTGACAGTTCTACTGGTGCAGTAACTAGCTTACACATCATCTTTCTGGAAAGCCACTTGCCATGAAGACGAATCCCCGCACAGTGAGTCCTCCTGAAGGGTTCCTTCCCAGAGGTAACTCTCTGTACTGGAACTGGACAACCCGGAGCAGAACAGAAGCTTCCCAGGAAACCACAGGGACTGCCAGAGCAGAACAGCAAGGGAAAAAACTATTTGCAGGATAATATAGCATAGGAGCACGTAAGGGATGTGGTCTACAAGCTAGGCAGGAAGTTTAAAGATTTAGGAAGAATTAGAGCAGTTTTACACAGGCCAGTTTACCAGCAGGTAAAATCGCCAACAGTAAGATCATAAACTATTGAGTAGATTTTTTTTTTCTTTTAATGGAAGCAGTGATATTTAAGACATCTGAAAGAAGCTGGAAGAAAAACAGGAGTCCTTATAGAGAGCACCCTTGAATCAGATTATAGTTACACAAAAGACAATTTAGGACCATTGCCGAGATTCTTACAAACACTGGCTCCAGTCTGCAGTTACCTTAAACTCATCCTTCAGTCCATCACTGAAAATACAGCTCTGCAGGCCATCGAAACAACAGGAAGCTCGTCCTACAAATCACTGAACAAAAACTGAAGCAGGTAACACCAAGGGTAATTATCAGTCAGAATAAAAGGTCCTGTCCATTACAGAGTAAAAGATACATGTTTACTCTTCAAGGTGCCTAATCTGTTAAGTGACAGAAAAAGACTTGTAAATCCATGGGAAAAAAATAAGTTAGATGGATTTCTCTTAGTGGAAAAAATTACTGAATAAAAAAAAAGTCAGACATAAATAGCCAGATTCTCTTAACATCTGTCTCACAAACAGTGCATGTTTCTTAAAGTACAGAACAAAGTACATGTAGAAAGTAAATGACAAAGCACAGAATTTAAAAAACTTTTTAAATTTTAATCTTGTAGTGATCACAGCTGCTAACTGTTTCTTCCACAGGGGAGAAGGGAAAAAAGCCTCTAATAAATCCACCAAGATAACTGTCCAGTACCGGGCTTGCCACTTGCAGTCTAAGTCATACCAATCATATAAAAGATCTGTTGCAACATTTAAAGGCTTCATGCCAAAAAAATTTTAGTTTTACCGGCCCATCAAAACCCCAGATGAGCCTCCAAAGACTTACATTCCTTCCTTACTGTTAAGAAAGCTGTAGGACTAATGGAAAAAGAATATTACTCAAAACTTACACACTTGCACTTTTGATGAAGATGTAAATGAACAGCTAACAAGTTCCGGGACTCTATACCAGCAACAGTCTTGGCTATAAGCTCACTAAAACTTTACAAAACATAAACAGTGTGTCCTTCCATCACATTTACCTTACCAATGGAAGAGAGAAATACAAATATTATGGATAAATACTATACATTGCTGTCACAGATAGTAACTGCATTTTAAAAAGGGGTTAGGAAATAAAAACTTCCATAGAACTCAAGAAGGAAAAACAAGTAAATATTGTATAAATAATCAATATATCCAGGCTTGGAGAACACCAAATAATTCTTACTACCTGAAAACATGATAAAAGTAGCATCTCACCTTCATTAAATGAATGATTCAGGTTGCAAACTCTTTGCCCTTTATTTCAAGAAGAAAAGCCATACATTCATTAATTTCTAGTGATTAAATACATTTCCCTAATCTCAGGCCTGCAACAGAGACAGTACTGTTGAATTTATTTTTGCTCACAAAGTCATTAAAACTAAGACAAGAGGAATGGTTCTTCCCAGGACTGCCAACAGCAGCACACATGATGCGCAGGAATAGAATCACAGAACCTCGATCTACATCATGTTTTTCTTTAACCCTGAAACAAATTCAGCCTTATTAGTGAATCAGAAAAAAACACACATACTGCTAAAACACTGAGAATATATGCATATGGGAACTTCGAGGAGGGAAAAGAAGGGGCAAATAAAGGGTAGACAAAAGAAATAGGTACAAAGAAATGGGTTACTGTTCTTCCCTCTTACATGAACTAATTGCATATCGGGTAAGGATAATCCACCATGACATTCCATGCATTCAAAGGTCAAGACTTGCTTTTCAGCTGTCCCCATCAAATCTTATTCCCTGAAGAAAACAGCCTGAAGCTGCCCCATAGAACACACATCCTTGAACTTGGGAGGGAAGGATTCTGTCTCTGCACAGAGTAACACTGCATCGTGCACCACCAACACAGCCCTCCAAGATGAGCACTGTAACACAGCACACTTAAACAAGAAGTATGAACAACAAGCAGTGAGCCAAGAACTTCTAAAGGCTATTCTGCCTATTCCAAAATCGCAGGGACATGGTATTAACACAAATTTATTCACTGTAGTACCATTTAAAGGACTCATTTCACTTATGTTGCTGTGTGACTTCATTTCAAAAGCAGAGTTCCTCTCTCTTGATGCTGTAAGAGCACCGATGTGGGATGACAAGCCTGGCCCCACTGAAAGCACGCAGCCAAGAGGGAGCCCAGCCCACTGTTTCCCCATGCCCGGTTACAGAGGAACTGCTCCAGCTGCCACATCAGGTAATAAAAAAAATAAAAAAAAAAAAAAAAAAATCTTTCTTTCCCAAATGCAGAGCTACACATATGTAAGACAGAGTCCTCAAAGCAAGCACCCAGGTCATTGCTATTCCTCCCTGCAGTCCCCCGCAGCACGAGGAATTTGATTTAACTTCCTCAATGGGAGAGCACTAAATAAACACTGTAAATTAAACAAAACTATGCTGATGATCTAGTTGCAATTACTTCAAATTGATTTGAGTCTTTATTGTCCCCTCAAGCTTTAAACTTTGTAGATAGAAAAGCATCAGGCTTACTGGAGGAATACCAAAGAAGAAGTTATGAAACTTTCCTTAAACACATTCAAAAGTAACCAGACTAGTTGTCCTCTTGACAAGATTCCAATTAAATTTAGCCTGGAAATCTAATGAAAAAGAGAGACCATTCCAGGATTTGTCATAAACAAGCAAGTTAATGCTTAGAATAAATTCAATCAGTGGTTAATAGACACACATACAAATTATAAATTGCTGCAGTATATTTTATTTCACAGAAGTCAGACACTGCCAAAAGACTTTAGGAAACTTTTACCCAGCTGATACTGTACAATCCAGCCCGCAGGCATTTCAGCCTTTTCCAAGTTGAGCCAAAATGTCACTTGATTGCAACAGGAAACATATGCACACGAGTGCAGTGGGGTTGCTTACTGCAATTCAAATGTTCTATGGGAAAACAAAAGCAGATATTCTTATTCCACTCCAGGGACCTCCTCTGCAGAAGAATCCTGGGAGCTACTTGCAGATTTTTAAACATCTTCTTAGGTCTTGTTATATATTATCAGGTTGGTTTTATAATTAATTTTCAGGTATTAATTTCATTAGGCTCAATCTACTTGCAAGGGCCAGACCTATTATGATTCATTTTCTCTTCCATGTCTCCAAATCACATTTTCCTTGCCAAGCTGGAACTGCTTTCAGATCACCATTCTCTAAAATTTATTCTGCTCCCAGATAAGCCCAGAATTGCCAGATACAAGGCTTTAAAACTTCTAAGAGCATTTTACATTTTCCAAGGCTTTAAAACTTCTAGAAGCATGTTACATTTTCCTGTAGACATCTTTTAGATGTATAACTACCATTGTCCCTTCACAGCACACATCCAAGCTTGAGTTCAATCTTTTAAGTGCAAAGAACTTGGTTCAGGTTGGAGAGGACATTTTGTTTTTGACAAAAGCAGGAAAAAAGTAGAATATAGATTCTTCTCAGGATTTTTTCTATTAAATTGTGTTTACACTAAATTGAAAATTCTTTGAGCTTCCTTGAAGGACAGACATCATCTAATTCTGCTGCTATAAATATCGTCACAGCACATCAATTTTGCAGAGAATCCGAATCCAGAGATGAAGGGGCATACCGTTATTTCGTTATTTTCTTTACATGACACTGAGAAGGAAAATGTAGCTCTGTTACTTACATCCATCTATTGTGGTACACACTCAAACAGCTCATCATCCCTACAGCTAACTATATCAGATTTTATTAGGTTATTCTTTATCTGAGTATTAGCTGATCACATCACCTATATTCCACTTTAAGTATTTTACATAACATAAAATATGTATTTTCAATCATTACTCTCACTTTTAAGGAAAGGAACTTCGAAGGAAAATTCGGTAGTTTTATATCAACAAATCTAAGAGAGTCAAAGCAACCCTAGCAAATACTTGATTAAGAACAATACTGCATTCAGTTTTAATGCTTTCACAAACATGTCTGAATTTTCTTGCATATACAGATTGTTGGGGCTTTGGGGCAGGTTTTTTTTGTTTGTTTGTTTTTTTGGGCGGTTTTTTGTTTGGTTCTGTTTTGTTTTTTTTTTAATCAAAGGAAAATGAAAAGTCTACAGCTTGTTTCCAGAAAAAGAAAATGCTTCCGAACTCCATCTTCTCATCATATGCACAAACACATACATAACACGCTACTCCATCACAACAGTGATCTAATTTTTCAGTCATAAACTTGTAGCATGCCGCTATTAGTCCCTAGCTCTCCTCCGTCACGTACTTTCTCTTCATTCAGGGGGACAGGAATGGCTTCCCCGTGTTGGATTTTCCCAAGCAGAGAGCTACCATCAAGTGTCATTTGCTCATCCATTGCTTCAATGATCGTTGAAGCAATTAGAAACTGCTTCAGCAATTTCTCTGGTACCTTAGTGTGCAGTCACTGCACACAAAATAAAGGGAAGAAATGCTCACGTTCAAGGATTGCCTGATTCATAGTTTATTGGTTCAGAATCTGAAATAGTCCTTGATTTGCACTTAGAAAGCTGGACAACTGGAGGTGACCTTCACACAGATATCCTGCTCTTACACCATGGCTTTGGTACTTCATTGGATAAAAGCACACTGCTTCATGGCTACGGAAAGTATTTCCAGATAACTGGGAAATTGCACTTGGTGTCAGCACGCCCGAGGTTTTTGATAAAGCTTTCACTTTCTGGACAGGCTCCTGTAGTGCTAGCTTTGTCCCCTCCCCTCTAAGAGCCACTATGTAAACATGCTCACCTCTGGTGACCAACAGAGCTAACAAAAAATTGGTTTCCACCTAACTGGTACTCTTCCCTCAGCCCCTACACAATGAAAAAAGCCCGCTGCTGCATGGCTGGCTCCACCACACACCTCCTGTCCTGCCAGCCTTCCTGACCCTTCTCTCGACACTGTCCTATTTACTCAGTGCTAATTAGATGGCATGAGGCTGCCTCTGCTTTGAGCAGTACCTATGTGACTGCTCAGCCAACACACGTGCCGACCGGGCAGTGCAGATGACCTCCAGCAACAGCTGCAGTGATTTGTGTCTCTCCTCCATCTAGCACTTATTTTTTAATTAACCTTCACTGTTTGTCTAATATGGTTGAAGTTGCTCAACAGATTACAGAGGTGTAGACAGAGAATAGTCAGAAACAAAGAGGCAGCATTACCATTCAAGCCTTAATTGTAAATAATATGAACAAGAGACAGAAAAACCTGCCCCATAGAATTGCCAACAGCAACTTCTCTCCTACAGGTCTATTTAGAAATGCTTCTCTTAGAAGTTCACTTCCAACACACTCGTTTTAGGGAAATGGATCCCATATCCATGTAATTGTGCCATTTATGACTTATCTCGAAAATGTTATTAGTAAACACAGAGCTGGGAGCAGCACTTAATTAGAATGCTTTTTAAAAACCTTTTTTATATTCAAATTGCGGAGTCACTTGCCCTTCTCTCCACTGCAATACTATCACACCATCTGCTTTGTCTTTATTTCTTTATTTGCTATTGAGGCACTCTGAAGATATTTTCTGCTAGCTTCAGGTTCAATATTTATTGACTGTACATTCTAGGTATCTTCTCCTTTTTGCTTGTTTTATATTTCTTTTTAGGGTTTCTAGTATTTTATTTTTCACTGTATTGAAAATTATGCTCAACATTTCAAAGGACACAGGGGGAAAAAATGGCAGTCTTCACCAAAACATTGAAAAATTTTATTTTCCACATTACAGCAGTTAATTTGGCTAAGCTGTAAAAAATTACTAATGAACAACACAGGTTACAACAACACAGCCATACAGTTGATCCTCCTCCGTGCACACACTGATGCCTCTGCTTAAAAGGCAACAAAACTACTAAATGTTTAACATGTTGAAGGTAAACATTAACGGTTCCAGGTCTTACAAACACAATGCTAAACAGAGATTTTCAGGAGGAATTTCCACAAAAATTAGAGCTGAGGTCTTCAAATAAAGAGACTGAAAATTACCTCCAAGGAGGCTAATCTTACAGTTTCACACACACAAAAAAAGTTTAACTTCTATAATGTATTGAGGCTACTTGGTACACTGAGTTGTACAAACTCTTAATTCTCCAAAATGTAGAGAAACTGAATCCCTCTTTCCTCATTTTCCCTTTAATATTTTTCATATTGTTAAGGGCCTGAATACTAACTGCTCCCTAGAAAATAGGAAACTCCTGAGGAAAAAAAACCACAACTTCTGCAGATTCTTTCTTTGACAAAAGCTTTACCTTCCATTTTAGCCTTGATGTTTGAAAAAATAACCTCAGGCAGGACAAATCAAACAAATCATACTTTTCCTTAATCTGAAAAAGACACTATTATTATACGCTACAGCAAGAAGCTGGCCAGAGCCTTCTCAGTTGTAATCACTGTTGCTGCAATCATAAGACTGCAAAGAATTAACAAAACAAAAACACATCAAATTAATTTCACTTTGATGGTAAGCTACAAGCAGCAGCAAACTCCAGGATAATTTGAGAAATCAGAAGAATGAAAGAACAGAAAAATCATTCCTCAACCCTGAAAGACACTCCATCCTCCCTTCCCATAACTGTAGGAAGACCTGGGTAGCCAGGGAAGTGCTCCAAGTCCGTCTGACACCTGCTGTGTTCCCAGAGCCTCTGAATGATGGGAAGCCCTGTTCCAACTGAATAGTGATAACACCACATCCCCTCTTTTCCTCTTGAAAGAAGTTTATATTTAAGATTTATTTTCACTTATTTACTAATGCAAGAGAAAACACCGCCTAAACAATTAGCATGAAAGTCTGCTTGGCATTACTAGGTGCAAGACTATGTTTTAAACCCACCTTGTAACAGAAAAAGGCAACTTACCAAAGACATACTTGCCATTTCATGTAATTTAATGGTAACCTTCCCCTCCCCTGAACCTTCAGGCCAAAATCAATGCCATACAAACCTGCTGACCAGGAAGCCTAATTATTCTAACATGTGCAACCGAAGCGATAGGGAGTTTCACAGTAAAACTGATAGAGAGAGACATAAAAGACTAATGAGCAGCCTGCCAGTGCTCCATTGCTGGGCTAGCAAAGGTCCCTGTGGAACACCTTTGGGATTGTTCGGTGGGGAGAGATGGAGGCTGGGACATATCCAAAAATAACATTCAGAGATGGAAGAAATGAACACACAATTGTCTGCAGTTCAAGTGCTTAACTCAAATACAGAAAAAAAAAAAAATGAGAGAGTGTAGCCAACAGAAAAATGCACGATGAGAAGCAGAAAGAGCCAATTAAATGTACACAGGTTACTGAGCATCTAGACCCTTTGTGCCACGTTTGCTATTTGGATAAATTGACAAATGTCTTCTTGACCAATGCCTGTGGTGCAGGTGACTAAAAATAAGGGTCCTTGATTAAGGAGACACAGTCATGAGTTTTATTAGTGACCAGTCATCAAACAACTGGTCCTGCAATAATCATGAGTGAAAGATACAGAAAGGCCAACAGTGGCCAGTGGAAGCAGCAGCTCTGGACCAGAGAAGGAAGCAGCCAACAATATCAGCTCTTGAAAATTACTGATAGGTTTTCCAGTCTACCAGTAAGTCACCTTTTGACCTACAAAAATGCTTGTTCTTCCCTAGCAATGTTTTGTACAAGACAATCCAGGGAGCTGAGCAGCTTTTCCCAGAGGCAGCAATCCCATTTCCTCTGTGTATACAGAGTGTATTACCTGCACTCAGGGTTGTTTCAAGCAGGGATGGCTTGCTACTAATGTCTCTGTTCAGAAAGTCACACCTTTTCCTCAAAGTTGTCCATATGATACATCTGCTCAGAATTTCTGTAATACCTTGTGTATAATAGAAATAGATACTCTGGGGAGACCTATACCTTGGGAGAGGAGGGAAACGTCCCCTTTGGCTGCACAACTTCTCCTTTTCACTTCTATGCTAACACACCCAACCAGGGAGAGAGGTTGAAAGGGCAATTTAAAGAGCCTTACAAGACAGTAGAATCACACATCAAATTGTAACGTAATAGTCTCTTAACGTACTTTCATTATGGCAAATTCAGTAATTCTGCAAGTTCCAAAGCATTACTTTGGCCCCCCAAGTCAGCATATTTGGAAAGAAACTGGGATTGAAATCATCACTAACATTACTGCTCATTTGAGAAATCTTGTACCATGGGACAGCAACCTCCAGCACCGATGGCAGCAAAACCCCTGATTTTAATGGCAAGCAGCAGAGCACTGCATAGGCAGGGCACCATCAGTAAGGGAACCAGCAACACCACCTCAGAAACAGGGTCTCCCACCTTTCAGTGGGCTTTACCGCTACAGCCAATTTACAGCCTGGGAAAGAAAACACAGTCTGGAAACAGCATCACTGCCTCATATTAAAATACCACTCAACCCTTTGCAAGTACCTCACAACTACTAACAAACGTGTATTGTACAGAAATCTTCTACTGTAAACCTCACTATCCAGATTTCACGGCTTGAGAAAGTTCTTTCCTCTATTTTATAGAGCGACACAAAAACAGATTTTACTGTACAGACTTTACTGCTTTAACATTCAGGGGCACATTACAGAAATCACAGTTCCCTCCAAATCAACAGAAAACAGAACTTTAGCAACCCTGGGAACTTCACCAACAAAGCTTCATTTTATTTGAGAATACTGAGCCACCATTCTTTTTTTTCTTTACGTCCTTTCTGACAACCAAACATTAAAGATAATTTCCCCCATTTATATTTCCAGACACAAAAAAAAAAAACCCCACAAACTTAAAAAGAAAGTCGCTTCATACGCAGTGTCTCAAATCCCCCACAAGGCATACCATATTTTAATTTTTCATAATATGTAATCAAGTCCACTTCACTACAGGTAAGGCGCTCAGCATGCTGCAGTTGATTACAAACAAGATAGTGCCCACATCTCATACAGACTGATCTAATCGTCTGATTTGCCTACATTTCTGCAGGCTAAATTTACTGACATTTTGCACGAATGCAAAGCTGGCTGAGCCTGATGACCTTTTATACCTCTGTAATTACTCTTCTGTGCCTTTACAACCAGAAAAGCAAGTCGCCCCTTTACTCTCCCTAATTCAGCAGTCCATCTGTAAACTATAAAATTTCACCATCCACTCAGCATCTACCAGTCAGAAAAGTACAGGGAAGAAAAAAAAAAAACAAACACAACCGCCACACAAACTGCAACCTTTCAAGGCAATGAAATTAAGTCTGGAAAGGCCCTTTTAAGATTAACATGCCAATTTCTAAAAGAAGAAACAGAAACAGCAGGGCAAGTTGGTGGACCCAAATTCAATAAACAGCATTTATATCATGCTTTCCTAAAAAAGACAATTAAAACAAAAACACTGGCATAGACAAGCACCATGAAAAAAAAACCAAATCAGAAACCAAACCCCATAAGCTTAGTCCCTATCACTAACATCACAGCACAGTATGAAAAGTATAATACAAATACATTGATTCTGCACTAGAATGCAACCAAGATTAACAGTACAGAGGTTTAAGTGCAGAAAACACCCACTAGAACTTCATTTATGTATATAATCAGGTTTTGCAAGCCAATCCTACAGTTGCAAAAATACTTCCCAATTATGACCGTAAGTTTACAAAGATGAGTCAAGTCAATTCTACTGAAGTGAAGTTCTGGATCAGGATCTCTGCTGCAGTCAGCAAGATGCAGATCTGCATTTCCCCAAGAGAAGCAGAGGGGAAGATGAGGTCAGAGCACTGACCTGCACTTCGAATTCCATCCTCAGGAAAGAGGGACAGACAACCATTAACAACCAGCAAAGACCCAGCGTCATTCTCTGGACAGCTTTCCACCTAGCAAAACCTGAGGAGACACGCTCAGCCAGCAACCTGCAGGTGATTCTTTAGCCCACTGTCAGCCCTGAAGTTTCCCTGCCCACCAGCCAACTTTTCACTGCAAGCACTGTGAAAACAACATGGTCCCACAGACCATCTTCACCAGCTTCATGCCCTAACAGATCCCAGTTTGGGAGTCACTGCACCAACGAGTCCCCTTTAGAAATCTATGCCAGTGATTTAATGGAAAGATATTTCAAACCAGAGAAGCATTTATTTTGCATAGCTCCATCACAAAGCATACATAATCTGAAAAGCTGCCAGCATTGGCAGCCTCCTATTCATCAGTGTCAAGAATTTTTGTATTTTTTAAAAAGCGATGCTAATTTTCATCGTATATGAATTTCTTAAGTGGAAGTTTGGATTTTTTCCTAAGTCAAATTAACCTAAAATCAGCAGGGAAAATGTACTGAATAGCTCTATAAATTCAGAATTCTCTATCTGAATTCTAATGCAGAAATACATCTCCTAAAGCAACTCTCTCTCTTTTTCAAACCATCATTCAGAGCTGAGTTTTCCCTTTGGCATTTATCATCCACAATTTTCTTTCAAAAAGTTTGGTTACAAGTAGCATGTTTTATGACTAATGAACTGTGTCAGCCAGTGGGGGGGGAGAGGAATAAGACTGCCACCTTGAAGTCCATCCATTAAATAAAGTGAGGCTTTGGTATTAGACATTTAATCTCTTACCAACTTCTGGCACTTTGAAGTCCCACATTACTGTGTGTTCTACCCACTTTCCTAGTTTATTTGGCTTGTTCAAGAAAACAGAGCGCAGAAGAAACAAAACCAAAACAGTTTAATAGGCTATACACAAGACACTGCAAAAAAACCAAGCAGAGAAATACAGTTTTGTAACCCCTTCTCATGATGACAGCAGTTTGCTGTACTGCCTCAGCTACATTTGAACTGTGGGAATAAAAGAACTTACAGTGAGTTTGGGCTGACATAACAATGTCTAAGCTTTCAAAAACAGCCATTGTAACTCAGTGTATTACATATAACCCCTCAACTTTGCAAACAAATGAAAAGAGACCCTACCCAATCCTAGAGCAAAACCATACCTAAGGGAAGGAAGCTCTAAATTAGAAAGCAAAAACATTAAGGGAGATCCCCAGCCATAGAGCTGTTACTCTGCTCAACACCAGATGCTTCTGATACCGGGGAAGGCCAGGGCAAGGGAGGAAGTCAACCTCTCACCTGGCAGCATTAACAGTCTGGTTCTTACCCAGGGAGCTTACCAGCGGGGTGCACGTCAGGGTAACTACAAGCCCCAGGATGCAAAGCAGCAGGCACAGCACACACAGCTCCCGTCCTGTCCTGTCCGCCAGCCTAGAGTTTCAAGACCCTGGCAGGTCGGACACGTGAGGCATAGCTAAGAGGATTTTATACTTTCTTGGTACGCAGGACCATTTCTAAAAGGCTCAGATCCACTAATTAGCTAGATACTGTAATTCTTGCATAAACATCCGTAAGAAAAGGAAGTGGATATCTTAATTCAGAAGAACATTTGGGGATTTTCTTAACTGGACTCCAGAATTTTATTTTTGTTGGCCTGATTCCAACATCAGCTGCTTGCTGTAAATACACATTGGAAGCAATACAAGGAGCAAGAGTCAAAGTATCTGAGAGACAGAAATAATAAAACAGCTGAGCGATACCGTTCCTTTAGAGCAATCATCTCGCCACTCTCCAGGGACAAATCTCTTTGAAGGAAACCCTGGTAAGAAGGCTGTGATCGAAAAAGATACACTACACATTTCATTTATTTCATGCCAGCAATCAAGCAAATCCAGCAACTTGAAAAGAAAAACCAAAAAACCTTAAGAGTTTGCATGTGCTTAA